>NW_027069216.1:0-90602 GCF_037157495.1 Lathamus discolor | reverse complement strand
TAGCAGGTTAGAGATGTGCAAAAACTGGTCAGAAATGGCCAAAAAAGGATTAAAGCGGGAGAGAAATGGGAAAAACTGCATTAGAAACAGAAAAAAAGCATAAAAAGTTTTGAATGAGGGAAAAAATGGTGAAGATATAGCCCAAAAAGGCTTAAAAAGGATTAGAGATGTGCAAAAATGGGATAGAAATGGCCAAAAACTCTTTAAAATGTGTTAGAAATGGAGAAAAATGGGTTAGAAATGGACAAAAAATGGATAAGAAATGGCCAAAAGTAGCTTAAAAGGGGTTAGAGATGTGCAAAAATGAGTTAGAAATGGCCAAGAATGGCATAAAACAGGTTAAGAATGGCCAAAAATGGGTTAGAAATGGCCAAAAAGGCTTTAAAGCAGGTAAGAGATGTGCAAAAAAAAAAAAAAAATAAAATGGTTAGAAGTGGCAAAAAAATGGATTAAAGATGGTGAGAAATGCAGAAAACTGGGTTAGAAACGGAAAAAAAAATAGCATAAACCGTGTTGAAAGTGGGGAGAAATGGTTTAGAAAGAACCAAAAATGGCTTTAAAAGGGTTAGAGATTTGCAAAAATGGAATAGAAATGGCCAAAATTTATTTAAAAAGCCTCAAAAATGGACAAAAAATGCATTAGAAATGGCCAAAACCGGCTTAAAAGGGTTAGAGGTATGCGAGAACGGTTTAGAAAAAGCCAAATTAGGCTTAAAAGGGGCTAGAGATGAGCAAAAAAGGGTTAGAAATGGCCAAAAATAGCTTAAAATGGGTTAGATATAGCCAAAAAAGGGTTAAAATGGGTTAGTAGTGGGTAAAAAAGGGTTAGATGTAGCCGAAAATGGCATAAAACGTGTGAGAACTGGGCCAAAAATGGGTCAGAAAAGAAAAAAAATGCTTATAATTACTTGAATGCGGAAGAGAGTGTTTTAGAAAGAGCCCAAAACGGCTTTAAAAGGGTTAGATGTATGCAAAAATGGGTTACAAATGGCCAAAAACGCCTTAAAATGGGATAGAAATAGTGAAAAATGGCTTAAAATGTGTTAGAAGTGTGTAAAAATGGTTTAGATAAATCCAAAAATGGTTTAAATCGTGTGAGCAATGGGCAAAAAATGAGTTAGAAAAGGAAAGAAAAATGGCTTAAACCAGGTTGAAAGTCAGAAAAAATGGTGTAGAAAGACCCAAACGTGTCTTTAAAAGGGCTAGAGATGAGCAGAAATGGGTTAGAAATGGCAAAGAATGGCTTAAAAGAGGTTAGAGATGTGCCAGAAATGGTTAGAAATGGCCAAAACTGCTTTAAAGCAGGTTAGAGATGTGCAAAAATGGGCTAGAAATGGCCAAAAATGGATTCAAGTGGGTAAAGAAATGGGGAAAACTGGGTTAGAAACAGAAAAAAAACTAGCTTAAAACGGGTGGAAAGTGGGCAAAAATGGTTTAGAATGAGTCAAAAATGCATTAAAAGGGTTCTAGACACGCAAAAATGGGATAGAAATGGCCAAAAATGATTTAAACCGGGTTAGAAATGGACAAAAATTGATTAGAAATGGCCAAAACCGGTTTAAAAAGGGTTAGAGGTAAGCAGAGATGAGTGAGAAATAGCCAAAACCGGCTTAAAAAAGGTTAGAGATGTGCAAAAAATGGGTCAGAAATGACCAAAGCTGGCTTAAAACGGGTTAGAAACGGCCAAAAAAGCTTTAAAGCGGGTTAGAGATGTGCGAAAACGGGTTAGAAATGGCCTAAGTTGGCCAAAAGCGGGTTAGAAATGGCCAAAAAGGCTTTAAAGCAGGTTAGAGATGTGTGTGCAATGGTTAGAAATGGCAAAAATGGGTTAAAGCAGGTAAGAAATGGGAAAAGTTGGTTAGAAAGGGAAGAGAAAAAACCTTCAAACGAGTGGAAAGTTGGCAAAAATCGTTCAGGTAGAGCAAAAAAAGGCTTAAAAAGGGTTAGAGCTGAGGAAAATTGGGTTATAAATGGCCAAAAGCGGCTTAAAGGTGGTTAGATAGGGGTAAAACTGGGGTAGGAATGGCCAAAAATTGCTTAAAATGGGTTAGAAGTTTGCAAAACTGTGCTAGAAATGGCCCAAAAGGTTTAAATTGGGACAGAAATGGTGAAAAATGGCTTAAAATGCGTTAGGAGTGAGCAAAAATGGGTTAGATATAGCCGAAAACGGTTTAAATCGTGTGAGAAACAGGCAAAAAATGAGTTAGAAAAGAACTAAAAATGGCTTAAAACGGGTTGAGAGCGAGAAAACATCGTGTAGAAAGAGGCAAAAATGGCATTAAAAGGGTTAGAGATGTGCAAAAATGGGTTAGAAATGGCAAAAAATGGCTTAAAAGGGCTTATAGATGTGCCAAAAATGGTTGGAAATGGCCAAAAATGCTTTAAAGCAGGTTAGAGATGTGTAAAAGTGGGTTAGAAATGGCCTAAAATGGATTAAAGCGGGTAATAATTGGGAGAAACTGTGTTAGAAACTGAAGAAAAAAAAGCTTAATAAGAGTTGAAGGAGGGCAAAAATGGTTAAGGTATAGCCAAAAAAGGCTTAAAAAGGGTTAGAGATATGCAAAAACTGGGATAGAAATGGCCAAAAAAGGCTTTAAAGCAGGTTAGAGATGTGCAAAAACTGGTCAGAAATGGCCAAAAAAGGATTAAAGCGGGAGAGAAATGGGAAAAACTGCATTAGAAACAGAAAAAAAGCATAAAAAGTTTTGAATGAGGGAAAAAATGGTGAAGATATAGCCCAAAAAGGCTTAAAAAGGATTAGAGATGTGCAAAAATGGGATAGAAATGGCCAAAAACTCTTTAAAATGTGTTAGAAATGGAGAAAAATGGGTTAGAAATGGACAAAAAATGGATAAGAAATGGCCAAAAGTAGCTTAAAAGGGGTTAGAGATGTGCAAAAATGAGTTAGAAATGGCCAAGAATGGCATAAAACAGGTTAAGAATGGCCAAAAATGGGTTAGAAATGGCCAAAAAGGCTTTAAAGCAGGTAAGAGATGTGCAAAAAAAAAAAAAAAATAAAATGGTTAGAAGTGGCAAAAAAATGGATTAAAGATGGTGAGAAATGCAGAAAACTGGGTTAGAAACGGAAAAAAAAAATAGCATAAACCGTGTTGAAAGTGGGGAGAAATGGTTTAGAAAGAACCAAAAATGGCTTTAAAAGGGTTAGAGATTTGCAAAAATGGAATAGAAATGGCCAAAATTTATTTAAAAAGCCTCAAAAATGGACAAAAAATGCATTAGAAATGGCCAAAACCGGCTTAAAAGGGTTAGAGGTATGCGAGAACGGTTTAGAAAAAGCCAAATTAGGCTTAAAAGGGGCTAGAGATGAGCAAAAAAGGGTTAGAAATGGCCAAAATAGCTTAAAATGGGTTAGATATAGCCAAAAAAGGGTTAAAATGGGTTAGTAGTGGGTAAAAAAGGGTTAGATGTAGCCGAAAATGGCATAAAACGTGTGAGAACTGGGCCAAAAATGGGTCAGAAAAGAAAAAAAAATGCTTATAATTACTTGAATGCGGAAGAGAGTGTTTTAGAAAGAGCCCAAAACGGCTTTAAAAGGGTTAGATGTATGCAAAAATGGGTTACAAATGGCCAAAAACGCCTTAAAATGGGATAGAAATAGTGAAAAATGGCTTAAAATGTGTTAGAAGTGTGTAAAAATGGTTTAGATAAATCCAAAAATGGTTTAAATCGTGTGAGCAATGGGCAAAAAATGAGTTAGAAAAGGAAAGAAAAATGGCTTAAACCAGGTTGAAAGTCAGAAAAAATGGTGTAGAAAGACCCAAACGTGTCTTTAAAAGGGCTAGAGATGAGCAGAAATGGGTTAGAAATGGCAAAGAATGGCTTAAAAGAGGTTAGAGATGTGCCAGAAATGGTTAGAAATGGCCAAAACTGCTTTAAAGCAGGTTAGAGATGTGCAAAAATGGGCTAGAAATGGCCAAAAATGGATTCAAGTGGGTAAAGAAATGGGGAAAACTGGGTTAGAAACAGAAAAAAAACTAGCTTAAAACGGGTGGAAAGTGGGCAAAAATGGTTTAGAATGAGTCAAAAATGCATTAAAAGGGTTCTAGACACGCAAAAATGGGATAGAAATGGCCAAAAATGATTTAAACCGGGTTAGAAATGGACAAAAATTGGATTAGAAATGGCCAAAACCGGTTTAAAAGGGTTAGAGGTAAGCAGAGATGAGTGAGAAATAGCCAAAACCGGCTTAAAAAAGGTTAGAGATGTGCAAAAATGGGTCAGAAATGACCAAAGCTGGCTTAAAACGGGTTAGAAACGGCCAAAAAAGCTTTAAAGCGGGTTAGAGATGTGCGAAAACGGGTTAGAAATGGCCTAAGTTGGCCAAAAGCGGGTTAGAAATGGCCAAAAAGGCTTTAAAGCAGGTTAGAGATGTGTGTGCAATGGTTAGAAATGGCAAAAATGGGTTAAAGCAGGTAAGAAATGGGGAAAAGTTGGTTAGAAAGGGAAGAGAAAAAACCTTCAAACGAGTGGAAAGTTGGCAAAAATCGTTCAGGTAGAGCAAAAAAAGGCTTAAAAAGGGTTAGAGCTGAGGAAAATTGGATTATAAATGGCCAAAAGCGGCTTAAAGGTGGTTAGATAGGGGTAAAACTGGGGTAGGAATGGCCAAAAATTGCTTAAAATGGGTTAGAAGTTTGCAAAACTGTGCTAGAAATGGCCCAAAAGGTTTAAATTGGGACAGAAATGGTGAAAAATGGCTTAAAATGCGTTAGGAGTGAGCAAAAATGGGTTAGATATAGCCGAAAACGGTTTAAATCGTGTGAGAAACAGGCAAAAAATGAGTTAGAAAAGAACTAAAAATGGCTTAAAACGGGTTGAGAGCGAGAAAACATCGTGTAGAAAGAGGCAAAAATGGCTTTAAAAAGGGTTAGAGATGTGCAAAAATGGGTTAGAAATGGCAAAAAATGGCTTAAAAGGGCTTATAGATGTGCCAAAAATGGTTGGAAATGGCCAAAAATGCTTTAAAGCAGGTTAGAGATGTGTAAAAGTGGGTTAGAAATGGCCTAAAATGGATTAAAGCGGGTAATAATTGGGAGAAACTGTGTTAGAAACTGAAGAAAAAAAAGCTTAATAAGAGTTGAAGGAGGGCAAAAATGGTTAAGGTATAGCCAAAAAAGGCTTAAAAAGGGTTAGAGATATGCAAAAACTGGATAGAAATGGCCAAAAAGGCTTTAAAGCAGGTTAGAGATGTGCAAAAACTGGTCAGAAATGGCCAAAAAAGGATTAAAGCGGGAGAGAAATGGGAAAAACTGCATTAGAAACAGAAAAAAAGCATAAAAAGTTTTGAATGAGGGAAAAAATGGTGAAGATATAGCCCAAAAAGGCTTAAAAAGGATTAGAGATGTGCAAAAATGGGATAGAAATGGCCAAAAACTCTTTAAAATGTGTTAGAAATGGAGAAAAATGGGTTAGAAATGGACAAAAAATGGATAAGAAATGGCCAAAAGTAGCTTAAAAGGGGTTAGAGATGTGCAAAAATGAGTTAGAAATGGCCAAGAATGGCATAAAACAGGTTAAGAATGGCCAAAAATGGGTTAGAAATGGCCAAAAAGGCTTTAAAGCAGGTAAGAGATGTGCAAAAAAAAAAAAAAAATAAAATGGTTAGAAGTGGCAAAAAAATGGATTAAAGATGGTGAGAAATGCAGAAAACTGGGTTAGAAACGGAAAAAAAAAAATAGCATAAACCGTGTTGAAAGTGGGGAGAAATGGTTTAGAAAGAACCAAAAATGGCTTTAAAAGGGTTAGAGATTTGCAAAAATGGAATAGAAATGGCCAAAATTTATTTAAAAAGCCTCAAAAATGGACAAAAAATGCATTAGAAATGGCCAAAACCGGCTTAAAAGGGTTAGAGGTATGCGAGAACGGTTTAGAAAAAGCCAAAATTGGCTTAAAAGGGGCTAGAGATGAGCAAAAAAGGGTTAGAAATGGCCAAAAATAGCTTAAAATGGGTTAGATATAGCCAAAAAAGGGTTAAAATGGGTTAGTAGTGGGTAAAAAAGGGTTAGATGTAGCCGAAAATGGCATAAAACGTGTGAGAACTGGGCCAAAAATGGGTCAGAAAAGAAAAAAAAATGCTTATAATTACTTGAATGCGGAAGAAAGTGTTTTAGAAAGAGCCCAAAACGGCTTTAAAAGGGTTAGATGTATGCAAAAATGGGTTACAAATGGCCAAAAACGCCTTAAAATGGGATAGAAATAGTGAAAAATGGCTTAAAATGTGTTAGAAGTGTGTAAAAATGGTTTAGATAAATCCAAAAATGGTTTAAATCGTGTGAGCAATGGGCAAAAAATGAGTTAGAAAAGGAAAGAAAAATGGCTTAAACCAGGTTGAAAGTCAGAAAAAATGGTGTAGAAAGACCCAAACGTGTCTTTAAAAGGGCTAGAGATGAGCAGAAATGGGTTAGAAATGGCAAAGAATGGCTTAAAAGAGGTTAGAGATGTGCCAGAAATGGTTAGAAATGGCCAAAACTGCTTTAAAGCAGGTTAGAGATGTGCAAAAATGGGCTAGAAATGGCCAAAAATGGATTCAAGTGGGTAAAGAAATGGGGAAAACTGGGTTAGAAACAGAAAAAAAACTAGCTTAAAACGGGTGGAAAGTGGGCAAAAATGGTTTAGAATGAGTCAAAAATGCATTAAAAGGGTTCTAGACACGCAAAAATGGGATAGAAATGGCCAAAAATGATTTAAACCGGGTTAGAAATGGACAAAAATTGGATTAGAAATGGCCAAAACCGGTTTAAAAAGGGTTAGAGGTAAGCAGAGATGAGTGAGAAATAGCCAAAACCGGCTTAAAAAAGGTTAGAGATGTGCAAAAATGGGTCAGAAATGACCAAAGCTGGCTTAAAACGGGTTAGAAACGGCCAAAAAAGCTTTAAAGCGGGTTAGAGATGTGCGAAAACGGGTTAGAATGGCCTAAGTTGGCCAAAAGCGGGTTAGAAATGGCCAAAAAGGCTTTAAAGCAGGTTAGAGATGTGTGTGCAATGGTTAGAAATGGCAAAAATGGGTTAAAGCAGGTAAGAAATGGGGAAAAGTTGGTTAGAAAGGGAAGAGAAAAAACCTTCAAACGAGTGGAAAGTTGGCAAAAATCGTTCAGGTAGAGCAAAAAAAGGCTTAAAAAGGGTTAGAGCTGAGGAAAATTGGATTATAAATGGCCAAAAGCGGCTTAAAGGTGGTTAGATAGGGGTAAAACTGGGGTAGGAATGGCCAAAAATTGCTTAAAATGGGTTAGAAGTTTGCAAAACTGTGCTAGAAATGGCCCAGAAGGTTTAAATTGGGACAGAAATGGTGAAAAATGGCTTAAAATGCGTTAGGAGTGAGCAAAAATGGGTTAGATATAGCCGAAAACGGTTTAAATCGTGTGAGAAACAGGCAAAAAATGAGTTAGAAAAGAACTAAAAATGGCTTAAAACGGGTTGAGAGCGAGAAAACATCGTGTAGAAAGAGGCAAAAATGGCTTTAAAAGGGTTAGAGATGTGCAAAAATGGGTTAGAAATGGCAAAAAAATGGCTTAAAAGGGCTTATAGATGTGCCAAAAATGGTTGGAAATGGCCAAAAATGCTTTAAAGCAGGTTAGAGATGTGTAAAAGTGGGTTAGAAATGGCCTAAAATGGATTAAAGCGGGTAATAATTGGGAGAAACTGTGTTAGAAACTGAAGAAAAAAAAGCTTAATAAGAGTTGAAGGAGGGCAAAAATGGTTAAGGTATAGCCAAAAAAGGCTTAAAAAGGGTTAGAGATATGCAAAAACTGGGATAGAAATGGCCAAAAAGGCTTTAAAGCAGGTTAGAGATGTGCAAAAACTGGTCAGAAATGGCCAAAAAAGGATTAAAGCGGGAGAGAAATGGGAAAAACTGCATTAGAAACAGAAAAAAAGCATAAAAAGTTTTGAATGAGGGAAAAAATGGTGAAGATATAGCCCAAAAAGGCTTAAAAAGGATTAGAGATGTGCAAAAATGGGATAGAAATGGCCAAAAACTCTTTAAAATGTGTTAGAAATGGAGAAAAATGGGTTAGAAATGGACAAAAAATGGATAAGAAATGGCCAAAAGTAGCTTAAAAGGGGTTAGAGATGTGCAAAAATGAGTTAGAAATGGCCAAGAATGGCATAAAACAGGTTAAGAATGGCCAAAAATGGGTTAGAAATGGCCAAAAAGGCTTTAAAGCAGGTAAGAGATGTGCAAAAAAAAAAAAAAAAATAAAATGGTTAGAAGTGGCAAAAAAATGGATTAAAGATGGTGAGAAATGCAGAAAACTGGGTTAGAAACGGAAAAAAAAAATAGCATAAACCGTGTTGAAAGTGGGGAGAAATGGTTTAGAAAGAACCAAAAATGGCTTTAAAAGGGTTAGAGATTTGCAAAAATGGAATAGAAATGGCCAAAATTTATTTAAAAAGCCTCAAAAATGGACAAAAAATGCATTAGAAATGGCCAAAACCGGCTTAAAAGGGTTAGAGGTATGCGAGAACGGTTTAGAAAAAGCCAAAATTGGCTTAAAAGGGGCTAGAGATGAGCAAAAAAGGGTTAGAAATGGCCAAAAATAGCTTAAAATGGGTTAGATATAGCCAAAAAAGGGTTAAAATGGGTTAGTAGTGGGTAAAAAAGGGTTAGATGTAGCCGAAAATGGCATAAAACGTGTGAGAACTGGGCCAAAAATGGGTCAGAAAAGAAAAAAAAATGCTTATAATTACTTGAATGCGGAAGAGAGTGTTTTAGAAAGAGCCCAAAACGGCTTTAAAAGGGTTAGATGTATGCAAAAATGGGTTACAAATGGCCAAAAACGCCTTAAAATGGGATAGAAATAGTGAAAAATGGCTTAAAATGTGTTAGAAGTGTGTAAAAATGGTTTAGATAAATCCAAAAATGGTTTAAATCGTGTGAGCAATGGGCAAAAAATGAGTTAGAAAAGGAAAGAAAAATGGCTTAAACCAGGTTGAAAGTCAGAAAAAATGGTGTAGAAAGACCCAAACGTGGCTTTAAAAGGGCTAGAGATGAGCAGAAATGGGTTAGAAATGGCAAAGAATGGCTTAAAAGAGGTTAGAGATGTGCCAGAAATGGTTAGAAATGGCCAAAACTGCTTTAAAGCAGGTTAGAGATGTGCAAAAATGGGCTAGAAATGGCCAAAAATGGATTCAAGTGGGTAAAGAAATGGGGAAAACTGGGTTAGAAACAGAAAAAAAACTAGCTTAAAACGGGTGGAAAGTGGGCAAAAATGGTTTAGAATGAGTCAAAAATGCATTAAAAGGGTTCTAGACATGCAAAAATGGGATAGAAATGGCCAAAAATGATTTAAACCGGGTTAGAAATGGACAAAAATTGGATTAGAAATGGCCAAAACCGGTTTAAAAAGGGTTAGAGGTAAGCAGAGATGAGTGAGAAATAGCCAAAACCAGCTTAAAAAAGGTTAGAGATGTGCAAAAATGGGTCAGAAATGACCAAAGCTGGCTTAAAACGGGTTAGAAACGGCCAAAAAAGCTTTAAAGCGGGTTAGAGATGTGCGAAAACGGGTTAGAAATGGCCTAAGTTGGCCAAAAGCGGGTTAGAAATGGCCAAAAAGGCTTTAAAGCAGGTTAGAGATGTGTGTGCAATGGTTAGAAATGGCAAAAATGGGTTAAAGCAGGTAAGAAATGGGGAAAAGTTGGTTAGAAAGGGAAGAGAAAAAACCTTCAAACGAGTGGAAAGTTGGCAAAAATCGTTCAGGTAGAGCAAAAAAAGGCTTAAAAAGGGTTAGAGCTGAGGAAAATTGGATTATAAATGGCCAAAAGCGGCTTAAAGGTGGTTAGATAGGGGTAAAACTGGGGTAGGAATGGCCAAAAATTGCTTAAAATGGGTTAGAAGTTTGCAAAACTGTGCTAGAAATGGCCCAAAAGGTTTAAATTGGGACAGAAATGGTGAAAAATGGCTTAAAATGCGTTAGGAGTGAGCAAAAATGGGTTAGATATAGCCGAAAACGGTTTAAATCGTGTGAGAAACAGGCAAAAAATGAGTTAGAAAAGAACTAAAAATGGCTTAAAACGGGTTGAGAGCGAGAAAACATCGTGTAGAAAGAGGCAAAAATGGCTTTAAAAGGGTTAGAGATGTGCAAAAATGGGTTAGAAATGGCAAAAAATGGCTTAAAAGGGCTTATAGATGTGCCAAAAATGGTTGGAAATGGCCAAAAATGCTTTAAAGCAGGTTAGAGATGTGTAAAAGTGGGTTAGAAATGGCCTAAAATGGATTAAAGCGGGTAATAATTGGGAGAAACTGTGTTAGAAACTGAAGAAAAAAAAGCTTAATAAGAGTTGAAGGAGGGCAAAAATGGTTAAGGTATAGCCAAAAAAGGCTTAAAAAGGGTTAGAGATATGCAAAAACTGGGATAGAAATGGCCAAAAAGGCTTTAAAGCAGGTTAGAGATGTGCAAAAACTGGTCAGAAATGGCCAAAAAAGGATTAAAGCGGGAGAGAAATGGGAAAAACTGCATTAGAAACAGAAAAAAAGCATAAAAAGTTTTGAATGAGGGAAAAAATGGTGAAGATATAGCCCAAAAAGGCTTAAAAAGGATTAGAGATGTGCAAAAATGGGATAGAAATGGCCAAAAACTCTTTAAAATGTGTTAGAAATGGAGAAAAATGGGTTAGAAATGGACAAAAAATGGATAAGAAATGGCCAAAAGTAGCTTAAAAGGGGTTAGAGATGTGCAAAAATGAGTTAGAAATGGCCAAGAATGGCATAAAACAGGTTAAGAATGGCCAAAAATGGGTTAGAAATGGCCAAAAAGGCTTTAAAGCAGGTAAGAGATGTGCAAAAAAAAAAAAAAAATAAAATGGTTAGAAGTGGCAAAAAAATGGATTAAAGATGGTGAGAAATGCAGAAAACTGGGTTAGAAACGGAAAAAAAAAATAGCATAAACCGTGTTGAAAGTGGGGAGAAATGGTTTAGAAAGAACCAAAAATGGCTTTAAAAGGGTTAGAGATTTGCAAAAATGGAATAGAAATGGCCAAAATTTATTTAAAAAGCCTCAAAAATGGACAAAAAATGCATTAGAAATGGCCAAAACCGGCTTAAAAGGGTTAGAGGTATGCGAGAACGGTTTAGAAAAAGCCAAATTAGGCTTAAAAGGGGCTAGAGATGAGCAAAAAAGGGTTAGAAATGGCCAAAAATAGCTTAAAATGGGTTAGATATAGCCAAAAAAGGGTTAAAATGGGTTAGTAGTGGGTAAAAAAGGGTTAGATGTAGCCGAAAATGGCATAAAACGTGTGAGAACTGGGCCAAAAATGGGTCAGAAAAGAAAAAAAAATGCTTATAATTACTTGAATGCGGAAGAGAGTGTTTTAGAAAGAGCCCAAAACGGCTTTAAAAGGGTTAGATGTATGCAAAAATGGGTTACAAATGGCCAAAAACGCCTTAAAATGGGATAGAAATAGTGAAAAATGGCTTAAAATGTGTTAGAAGTGTGTAAAAATGGTTTAGATAAATCCAAAAATGGTTTAAATCGTGTGAGCAATGGGCAAAAAATGAGTTAGAAAAGGAAAGAAAAATGGCTTAAACCAGGTTGAAAGTCAGAAAAAATGGTGTAGAAAGACCCAAACGTGTCTTTAAAAGGGCTAGAGATGAGCAGAAATGGGTTAGAAATGGCAAAGAATGGCTTAAAAGAGGTTAGAGATGTGCCAGAAATGGTTAGAAATGGCCAAAACTGCTTTAAAGCAGGTTAGAGATGTGCAAAAATGGGCTAGAAATGGCCAAAAATGGATTCAAGTGGGTAAAGAAATGGGGAAAACTGGGTAAGAAACAGAAAAAAACTAGCTTAAAACGGGTGGAAAGTGGGCAAAAATGGTTTAGAATGAGTCAAAAATGCATTAAAAGGGTTCTAGACACGCAAAAATGGGATAGAAATGGCCAAAAATGATTTAAACCGGGTTAGAAATGGACAAAAATTGGATTAGAAATGGCCAAAACCGGTTTAAAAAGGGTTAGAGGTAAGCAGAGATGAGTGAGAAATAGCCAAAACCGGCTTAAAAAAGGTTAGAGATGTGCAAAAATGGGTCAGAAATGACCAAAGCTGGCTTAAAACGGGTTAGAAACGGCCAAAAAAGCTTTAAAGCGGGTTAGAGATGTGCGAAAACGGGTTAGAAATGGCCTAAGTTGGCCAAAAGCGGGTTAGAAATGGCCAAAAAGGCTTTAAAGCAGGTTAGAGATGTGTGTGCAATGGTTAGAAATGGCAAAAATGGGTTAAAGCAGGTAAGAAATGGGGAAAAGTTGGTTAGAAAGGGAAGAGAAAAAACCTTCAAACGAGTGGAAAGTTGGCAAAAATCGTTCAGGTAGAGCAAAAAAAGGCTTAAAAAGGGTTAGAGCTGAGGAAAATTGGGTTATAAATGGCCAAAAGCGGCTTAAAGGTGGTTAGATAGGGGTAAAACTGGGGTAGGAATGGCCAAAAATTGCTTAAAATGGGTTAGAAGTTTGCAAAACTGTGCTAGAAATGGCCCAGAAGGTTTAAATTGGGACAGAAATGGTGAAAAATGGCTTAAAATGCGTTAGGAGTGAGCAAAAATGGGTTAGATATAGCCGAAAACGGTTTAAATCGTGTGAGAAACAGGCAAAAAATGAGTTAGAAAAGAACTAAAAATGGCTTAAAACGGGTTGAGAGCGAGAAAACATCGTGTAGAAAGAGGCAAAAATGGCTTTAAAAGGGTTAGAGATGTGCAAAAATGGGTTAGAAATGGCAAAAAATGGCTTAAAAGGGCTTATAGATGTGCCAAAAATGGTTGGAAATGGCCAAAAATGCTTTAAAGCAGGTTAGAGATGTGTAAAAGTGGGTTAGAAATGGCCTAAAATGGATTAAAGCGGGTAATAATTGGGAGAAACTGTGTTAGAAACTGAAGAAAAAAAAGCTTAATAAGAGTTGAAGGAGGGCAAAAATGGTTAAGGTATAGCCAAAAAAGGCTTAAAAAGGGTTAGAGATATGCAAAAACTGGGATAGAAATGGCCAAAAAGGCTTTAAAGCAGGTTAGAGATGTGCAAAAACTGGTCAGAAATGGCCAAAAAAGGATTAAAGCGGGAGAGAAATGGGAAAAACTGCATTAGAAACAGAAAAAAAGCATAAAAAGTTTTGAATGAGGGAAAAAATGGTGAAGATATAGCCCAAAAAGGCTTAAAAAGGATTAGAGATGTGCAAAAATGGGATAGAAATGGCCAAAAACTCTTTAAAATGTGTTAGAAATGGAGAAAAATGGGTTAGAAATGGACAAAAAATGGATAAGAAATGGCCAAAAGTAGCTTAAAAGGGGTTAGAGATGTGCAAAAATGAGTTAGAAATGGCCAAGAATGGCATAAAACAGGTTAAGAATGGCCAAAAATGGGTTAGAAATGGCCAAAAAGGCTTTAAAGCAGGTAAGAGATGTGCAAAAAAAAAAAAAAAATAAAATGGTTAGAAGTGGCAAAAAAATGGATTAAAGATGGTGAGAAATGCAGAAAACTGGGTTAGAAACGGAAAAAAAAAATAGCATAAACCGTGTTGAAAGTGGGGAGAAATGGTTTAGAAAGAACCAAAAATGGCTTTAAAAGGGTTAGAGATTTGCAAAAATGGAATAGAAATGGCCAAAATTTATTTAAAAAGCCTCAAAAATGGACAAAAAAATGCATTAGAAATGGCCAAAACCGGCTTAAAAGGGTTAGAGGTATGCGAGAACGGTTTAGAAAAAGCCAAATTAGGCTTAAAAGGGGCTAGAGATGAGCAAAAAAGGGTTAGAAATGGCCAAAAATAGCTTAAAATGGGTTAGATATAGCCAAAAAAGGGTTAAAATGGGTTAGTAGTGGGTAAAAAAGGGTTAGATGTAGCCGAAAATGGCATAAAACGTGTGAGAACTGGGCCAAAAATGGGTCAGAAAAGAAAAAAAAATGCTTATAATTACTTGAATGCGGAAGAGAGTGTTTTAGAAAGAGCCCAAAACGGCTTTAAAAGGGTTAGATGTATGCAAAAATGGGTTACAAATGGCCAAAAACGCCTTAAAATGGGATAGAAATAGTGAAAAATGGCTTAAAATGTGTTAGAAGTGTGTAAAAATGGTTTAGATAAATCCAAAAATGGTTTAAATCGTGTGAGCAATGGGCAAAAAATGAGTTAGAAAAGGAAAGAAAAATGGCTTAAACCAGGTTGAAAGTCAGAAAAAATGGTGTAGAAAGACCCAAACGTGTCTTTAAAAGGGCTAGAGATGAGCAGAAATGGGTTAGAAATGGCAAAGAATGGCTTAAAAGAGGTTAGAGATGTGCCAGAAATGGTTAGAAATGGCCAAAACTGCTTTAAAGCAGGTTAGAGATGTGCAAAAATGGGCTAGAAATGGCCAAAAATGGATTCAAGTGGGTAAAGAAATGGGGAAAACTGGGTTAGAAACAGAAAAAAAACTAGCTTAAAACGGGTGGAAAGTGGGCAAAAATGGTTTAGAATGAGTCAAAAATGCATTAAAAGGGTTCTAGACATGCAAAAATGGGATAGAAATGGCCAAAAATGATTTAAAACGGGTTAGAAATGGACAAAAATTGGATTAGAAATGGCCAAAACCGGTTTAAAAAGGGTTAGAGGTAAGCAGAGATGAGTGAGAAATAGCCAAAACCGGCTTAAAAAAGGTTAGAGATGTGCAAAAATGGGTCAGAAATGACCAAAGCTGGCTTAAAACGGGTTAGAAACGGCCAAAAAAGCTTTAAAGCGGGTTAGAGATGTGCGAAAACGGGTTAGAAATGGCCTAAGTTGGCCAAAAGCGGGTTAGAAATGGCCAAAAAGGCTTTAAAGCAGGTTAGAGATGTGTGTGCAATGGTTAGAAATGGCAAAAATGGGTTAAAGCAGGTAAGAAATGGGGAAAAGTTGGTTAGAAAGGGAAGAGAAAAAACCTTCAAACGAGTGGAAAGTTGGCAAAAATCGTTCAGGTAGAGCAAAAAAAGGCTTAAAAAGGGTTAGAGCTGAGGAAAATTGGATTATAAATGGCCAAAAGCGGCTTAAAGGTGGTTAGATAGGGGTAAAACTGGGGTAGGAATGGCCAAAAATTGCTTAAAATGGGTTAGAAGTTTGCAAAACTGTGCTAGAAATGGCCCAAAAGGTTTAAATTGGGACAGAAATGGTGAAAAATGGCTTAAAATGCGTTAGGAGTGAGCAAAAATGGGTTAGATATAGCCGAAAACGGTTTAAATCGTGTGAGAAACAGGCAAAAAATGAGTTAGAAAAGAACTAAAAATGGCTTAAAACGGGTTGAGAGCGAGAAAACATCGTGTAGAAAGAGGCAAAAATGGCTTTAAAAGGGTTAGAGATGTGCAAAAATGGGTTAGAAATGGCAAAAAATGGCTTAAAAGGGCTTATAGATGTGCCAAAAATGGTTGGAAATGGCCAAAAATGCTTTAAAGCAGGTTAGAGATGTGTAAAAGTGGGTTAGAAATGGCCTAAAATGGATTAAAGCGGGTAATAATTGGGAGAAACTGTGTTAGAAACTGAAGAAAAAAAAGCTTAATAAGAGTTGAAGGAGGGCAAAAATGGTTAAGGTATAGCCAAAAAAGGCTTAAAAAGGGTTAGAGATATGCAAAAACTGGGATAGAAATGGCCAAAAAGGCTTTAAAGCAGGTTAGAGATGTGCAAAAACTGGTCAGAAATGGCCAAAAAAGGATTAAAGCGGGAGAGAAATGGGAAAAACTGCATTAGAAACAGAAAAAAAGCATAAAAAGTTTTGAATGAGGGAAAAAATGGTGAAGATATAGCCCAAAAAGGCTTAAAAAGGATTAGAGATGTGCAAAAATGGGATAGAAATGGCCAAAAACTCTTTAAAATGTGTTAGAAATGGAGAAAAATGGGTTAGAAATGGACAAAAAATGGATAAGAAATGGCCAAAAGTAGCTTAAAAGGGGTTAGAGATGTGCAAAAATGAGTTAGAAATGGCCAAGAATGGCATAAAACAGGTTAAGAATGGCCAAAAATGGGTTAGAAATGGCCAAAAAGGCTTTAAAGCAGGTAAGAGATGTGCAAAAAAAAAAAAAAAATAAAATGGTTAGAAGTGGCAAAAAAATGGATTAAAGATGGTGAGAAATGCAGAAAACTGGGTTAGAAACGGAAAAAAAAAATAGCATAAACCGTGTTGAAAGTGGGGAGAAATGGTTTAGAAAGAACCAAAAATGGCTTTAAAAGGGTTAGAGATTTGCAAAAATGGAATAGAAATGGCCAAAATTTATTTAAAAAGCCTCAAAAATGGACAAAAAATGCATTAGAAATGGCCAAAACCGGCTTAAAAGGGTTAGAGGTATGCGAGAACGGTTTAGAAAAAGCCAAATTAGGCTTAAAAGGGGCTAGAGATGAGCAAAAAAGGGTTAGAAATGGCCAAAAATAGCTTAAAATGGGTTAGATATAGCCAAAAAAGGGTTAAAATGGGTTAGTAGTGGGTAAAAAAGGGTTAGATGTAGCCGAAAATGGCATAAAACGTGTGAGAACTGGGCCAAAAATGGGTCAGAAAAGAAAAAAAAATGCTTATAATTACTTGAATGCGGAAGAGAGTGTTTTAGAAAGAGCCCAAAACGGCTTTAAAAGGGTTAGATGTATGCAAAAATGGGTTACAAATGGCCAAAAACGCCTTAAAATGGGATAGAAATAGTGAAAAATGGCTTAAAATGTGTTAGAAGTGTGTAAAAATGGTTTAGATAAATCCAAAAATGGTTTAAATCGTGTGAGCAATGGGCAAAAAATGAGTTAGAAAAGGAAAGAAAAATGGCTTAAACCAGGTTGAAAGTCAGAAAAAATGGTGTAGAAAGACCCAAACGTGTCTTTAAAAGGGCTAGAGATGAGCAGAAATGGGTTAGAAATGGCAAAGAATGGCTTAAAAGAGGTTAGAGATGTGCCAGAAATGGTTAGAAATGGCCAAAACTGCTTTAAAGCAGGTTAGAGATGTGCAAAAATGGGCTAGAAATGGCCAAAAATGGATTCAAGTGGGTAAAGAAATGGGGAAAACTGGGTTAGAAACAGAAAAAAACTAGCTTAAAACGGGTGGAAAGTGGGCAAAAATGGTTTAGAATGAGTCAAAAATGCATTAAAAGGGTTCTAGACACGCAAAAATGGGATAGAAATGGCCAAAAATGATTTAAACCGGGTTAGAAATGGACAAAAATTGGATTAGAAATGGCCAAAACCGGTTTAAAAAGGGTTAGAGGTAAGCAGAGATGAGTGAGAAATAGCCAAAACCGGCTTAAAAAAGGTTAGAGATGTGCAAAAATGGGTCAGAAATGACCAAAGCTGGCTTAAAACGGGTTAGAAACGGCCAAAAAAGCTTTAAAGCGGGTTAGAGATGTGCGAAAACGGGTTAGAAATGGCCTAAGTTGGCCAAAAGCGGGTTAGAAATGGCCAAAAAGGCTTTAAAGCAGGTTAGAGATGTGTGTGCAATGGTTAGAAATGGCAAAAATGGGTTAAAGCAGGTAAGAAATGGGGAAAAGTTGGTTAGAAAGGGAAGAGAAAAAACCTTCAAACGAGTGGAAAGTTGGCAAAAATCGTTCAGGTAGAGCAAAAAAAGGCTTAAAAAGGGTTAGAGCTGAGGAAAATTGGATTATAAATGGCCAAAAGCGGCTTAAAGGTGGTTAGATAGGGGTAAAACTGGGGTAGGAATGGCCAAAAATTGCTTAAAATGGGTTAGAAGTTTGCAAAACTGTGCTAGAAATGGCCCAAAAGGTTTAAATTGGGATAGAAATGGTGAAAAATGGCTTAAAATGCGTTAGGAGTGAGCAAAAATGGGTTAGATATAGCCGAAAACGGTTTAAATCGTGTGAGAAACAGGCAAAAAATGAGTTAGAAAAGAACTAAAAATGGCTTAAAACGGGTTGAGAGCGAGAAAACATCGTGTAGAAAGAGGCAAAAATGGCATTAAAAGGTTTAGAGATGTGCAAAAATGGGTTAGAAATGGCAAAAAATGGCTTAAAAGGGCTTATAGATGTGCCAAAAATGGTTGGAAATGGCCAAAAATGCTTTAAAGCAGGTTAGAGATGTGTAAAAGTGGGTTAGAAATGGCCTAAAATGGATTAAAGCGGGTAATAATTGGGAGAAACTGTGTTAGAAACTGAAGAAAAAAAAGCTTAATAAGAGTTGAAGGAGGGCAAAAATGGTTAAGGTATAGCCAAAAAAGGCTTAAAAAGGGTTAGAGATATGCAAAAACTGGGATAGAAATGGCCAAAAAGGCTTTAAAGCAGGTTAGAGATGTGCAAAAACTGGTCAGAAATGGCCAAAAAAGGATTAAAGCGGGAGAGAAATGGGAAAAACTGCATTAGAAACAGAAAAAAAGCATAAAAAGTTTTGAATGAGGGAAAAAATGGTGAAGATATAGCCCAAAAAGGCTTAAAAAGGATTAGAGATGTGCAAAAATGGGATAGAAATGGCCAAAAACTCTTTAAAATGTGTTAGAAATGGAGAAAAATGGGTTACAAATGGACAAAAAATGGATAAGAAATGGCCAAAAGTAGCTTAAAAGGGGTTAGAGATGTGCAAAAATGAGTTAGAAATGGCCAAGAATGGCATAAAACAGGTTAAGAATGGCCAAAAATGGGTTAGAAATGGCCAAAAAGGCTTTAAAGCAGGTAAGAGATGTGCAAAAAAAAAAAAAAAATAAAATGGTTAGAAGTGGCAAAAAAATGGATTAAAGATGGTGAGAAATGCAGAAAACTGGGTTAGAAACGGAAAAAAAAAATAGCATAAACCGTGTTGAAAGTGGGGAGAAATGGTTTAGAAAGAACCAAAAATGGCTTTAAAAGGGTTAGAGATTTGCAAAAATGGAATAGAAATGGCCAAAATTTATTTAAAAAGCCTCAAAAATGGACAAAAAATGCATTAGAAATGGCCAAAACCGGCTTAAAAGGGTTAGAGGTATGCGAGAACGGTTTAGAAAAAGCCAAATTAGGCTTAAAAGGGGCTAGAGATGAGCAAAAAAGGGTTAGAAATGGCCAAAAATAGCTTAAAATGGGTTAGATATAGCCAAAAAAGGGTTAAAATGGGTTAGTAGTGGGTAAAAAAGGGTTAGATGTAGCCGAAAATGGCATAAAACGTGTGAGAACTGGGCCAAAAATGGGTCAGAAAAGAAAAAAAAATGCTTATAATTACTTGAATGCGGAAGAGAGTGTTTTAGAAAGAGCCCAAAACGGCTTTAAAAGGGTTAGATGTATGCAAAAATGGGTTACAAATGGCCAAAAACGCCTTAAAATGGGATAGAAATAGTGAAAAATGGCTTAAAATGTGTTAGAAGTGTGTAAAAATGGTTTAGATAAATCCAAAAATGGTTTAAATCGTGTGAGCAATGGGCAAAAAATGAGTTAGAAAAGGAAAGAAAAATGGCTTAAACCAGGTTGAAAGTCAGAAAAAATGGTGTAGAAAGACCCAAACGTGGCTTTAAAAGGGCTAGAGATGAGCAGAAATGGGTTAGAAATGGCAAAGAATGGCTTAAAAGAGGTTAGAGATGTGCCAGAAATGGTTAGAAATGGCCAAAACTGCTTTAAAGCAGGTTAGAGATGTGCAAAAATGGGCTAGAAATGGCCAAAAATGGATTCAAGTGGGTAAAGAAATGGGGAAAACTGGGTTAGAAACAGAAAAAAACTAGCTTAAAACGGGTGGAAAGTGGGCAAAAATGGTTTAGAATGAGTCAAAAATGCATTAAAAGGGTTCTAGACACGCAAAAATGGGATAGAAATGGCCAAAAATGATTTAAACCGGGTTAGAAATGGACAAAAATTGGATTAGAAATGGCCAAAACCGGTTTAAAAAGGGTTAGAGGTAAGCAGAGATGAGTGAGAAATAGCCAAAACCGGCTTAAAAAAGGTTAGAGATGTGCAAAAATGGGTCAGAAATGACCAAAGCTGGCTTAAAACGGGTTAGAAACGGCCAAAAAAGCTTTAAAGCGGGTTAGAGATGTGCGAAAACGGGTTAGAAATGGCCTAAGTTGGCCAAAAGCGGGTTAGAAATGGCCAAAAAGGCTTTAAAGCAGGTTAGAGATGTGTGTGCAATGGTTAGAAATGGCAAAAATGGGTTAAAGCAGGTAAGAAATGGGGAAAAGTTGGTTAGAAAGGGAAGAGAAAAAACCTTCAAACGAGTGGAAAGTTGGCAAAAATCGTTCAGGTAGAGCAAAAAAAGGCTTAAAAAGGGTTAGAGCTGAGGAAAATTGGATTATAAATGGCCAAAAGCGGCTTAAAGGTGGTTAGATAGGGGTAAAACTGGGGTAGGAATGGCCAAAAATTGCTTAAAATGGGTTAGAAGTTTGCAAAACTGTGCTAGAAATGGCCCAAAAGGTTTAAATTGGGATAGAAATGGTGAAAAATGGCTTAAAATGCGTTAGGAGTGAGCAAAAATGGGTTAGATATAGCCGAAAACGGTTTAAATCGTGTGAGAAACAGGCAAAAAATGAGTTAGAAAAGAACTAAAAATGGCTTAAAACGGGTTGAGAGCGAGAAAACATCGTGTAGAAAGAGGCAAAAATGGCATTAAAAGGTTTAGAGATGTGCAAAAATGGGTTAGAAATGGCAAAAAATGGCTTAAAAGGGCTTATAGATGTGCCAAAAATGGTTGGAAATGGCCAAAAATGCTTTAAAGCAGGTTAGAGATGTGTAAAAGTGGGTTAGAAATGGCCTAAAATGGATTAAAGCGGGTAATAATTGGGAGAAACTGTGTTAGAAACTGAAGAAAAAAAAGCTTAATAAGAGTTGAAGGAGGGCAAAAATGGTTAAGGTATAGCCAAAAAAGGCTTAAAAAGGGTTAGAGATATGCAAAAACTGGGATAGAAATGGCCAAAAAGGCTTTAAAGCAGGTTAGAGATGTGCAAAAACTGGTCAGAAATGGCCAAAAAAGGATTAAAGCGGGAGAGAAATGGGAAAAACTGCATTAGAAACAGAAAAAAAGCATAAAAAGTTTTGAATGAGGGAAAAAATGGTGAAGATATAGCCCAAAAAGGCTTAAAAAGGATTAGAGATGTGCAAAAATGGGATAGAAATGGCCAAAAACTCTTTAAAATGTGTTAGAAATGGAGAAAAATGGGTTACAAATGGACAAAAAATGGATAAGAAATGGCCAAAAGTAGCTTAAAAGGGGTTAGAGATGTGCAAAAATGAGTTAGAAATGGCCAAGAATGGCATAAAACAGGTTAAGAATGGCCAAAAATGGGTTAGAAATGGCCAAAAAGGCTTTAAAGCAGGTAAGAGATGTGCAAAATAAAAAAAAAAAATAAAATGGTTAGAAGTGGCAAAAAAATGGATTAAAGATGGTGAGAAATGCAGAAAACTGGGTTAGAAACGGAAAAAAAAAATAGCATAAACCGTGTTGAAAGTGGGGAGAAATGGTTTAGAAAGAACCAAAAATGGCTTTAAAAGGGTTAGAGATTTGCAAAAATGGAATAGAAATGGCCAAAATTTATTTAAAAAGCCTCAAAAATGGACAAAAAATGCATTAGAAATGGCCAAAACCGGCTTAAAAGGGTTAGAGGTATGCGAGAACGGTTTAGAAAAAGCCAAATTAGGCTTAAAAGGGGCTAGAGATGAGCAAAAAAGGGTTAGAAATGGCCAAAAATAGCTTAAAATGGGTTAGATATAGCCAAAAAAGGGTTAAAATGGGTTAGTAGTGGGTAAAAAAGGGTTAGATGTAGCCGAAAATGGCATAAAACGTGTGAGAACTGGGCCAAAAATGGGTCAGAAAAGAAAAAAAAATGCTTATAATTACTTGAATGCGGAAGAGAGTGTTTTAGAAAGAGCCCAAAACGGCTTTAAAAGGGTTAGATGTATGCAAAAATGGGTTACAAATGGCCAAAAACGCCTTAAAATGGGATAGAAATAGTGAAAAATGGCTTAAAATGTGTTAGAAGTGTGTAAAAATGGTTTAGATAAATCCAAAAATGGTTTAAATCGTGTGAGCAATGGGCAAAAAATGAGTTAGAAAAGGAAAGAAAAATGGCTTAAACCAGGTTGAAAGTCAGAAAAAATGGTGTAGAAAGACCCAAACGTGTCTTTAAAAGGGCTAGAGATGAGCAGAAATGGGTTAGAAATGGCAAAGAATGGCTTAAAAGAGGTTAGAGATGTGCCAGAAATGGTTAGAAATGGCCAAAACTGCTTTAAAGCAGGTTAGAGATGTGCAAAAATGGGCTAGAAATGGCCAAAAATGGATTCAAGTGGGTAAAGAAATGGGGAAAACTGGGTTAGAAACAGAAAAAAACTAGCTTAAAACGGGTGGAAAGTGGGCAAAAATGGTTTAGAATGAGTCAAAAATGCATTAAAAGGGTTCTAGACACGCAAAAATGGGATAGAAATGGCCAAAAATGATTTAAACCGGGTTAGAAATGGACAAAAATTGGATTAGAAATGGCCAAAACCGGTTTAAAAAGGGTTAGAGGTAAGCAGAGATGAGTGAGAAATAGCCAAAACCGGCTTAAAAAAGGTTAGAGATGTGCAAAAATGGGTCAGAAATGACCAAAGCTGGCTTAAAACGGGTTAGAAACGGCCAAAAAAGCTTTAAAGCGGGTTAGAGATGTGCGAAAACGGGTTAGAAATGGCCTAAGTTGGCCAAAAGCGGGTTAGAAATGGCCAAAAAGGCTTTAAAGCAGGTTAGAGATGTGTGTGCAATGGTTAGAAATGGCAAAAATGGGTTAAAGCAGGTAAGAAATGGGGAAAAGTTGGTTAGAAAGGGAAGAGAAAAAACCTTCAAACGAGTGGAAAGTTGGCAAAAATCGTTCAGGTAGAGCAAAAAAAGGCTTAAAAAGGGTTAGAGCTGAGGAAAATTGGATTATAAATGGCCAAAAGCGGCTTAAAGGTGGTTAGATAGGGGTAAAACTGGGGTAGGAATGGCCAAAAATTGCTTAAAATGGGTTAGAAGTTTGCAAAACTGTGCTAGAAATGGCCCAAAAGGTTTAAATTGGGACAGAAATGGTGAAAAATGGCTTAAAATGCGTTAGGAGTGAGCAAAAATGGGTTAGATATAGCCGAAAACGGTTTAAATCGTGTGAGAAACAGGCAAAAAATGAGTTAGAAAAGAACTAAAAATGGCTTAAAACGGGTTGAGAGCGAGAAAACATCGTGTAGAAAGAGGCAAAAATGGCTTTAAAAGGGTTAGAGATGTGCAAAAATGGGTTAGAAATGGCAAAAAATGGCTTAAAAGGGCTTATAGATGTGCCAAAAATGGTTGGAAATGGCCAAAAATGCTTTAAAGCAGGTTAGAGATGTGTAAAAGTGGGTTAGAAATGGCCTAAAATGGATTAAAGCGGGTAATAATTGGGAGAAACTGTGTTAGAAACTGAAGAAAAAAAAGCTTAATAAGAGTTGAAGGAGGGCAAAAATGGTTAAGGTATAGCCAAAAAAGGCTTAAAAAGGGTTAGAGATATGCAAAAACTGGGATAGAAATGGCCAAAAAGGCTTTAAAGCAGGTTAGAGATGTGCAAAAACTGGTCAGAAATGGCCAAAAATGGATTAAAGCGGGAGAGAAATGGGAAAAACTGCATTAGAAACAGAAAAAAAGCATAAAAAGTTTTGAATGAGGGAAAAAATGGTGAAGATATAGCCCAAAAAGGCTTAAAAAGGATTAGAGATGTGCAAAAATGGGATAGAAATGGCCAAAAACTCTTTAAAATGTGTTAGAAATGGAGAAAAATGGGTTAGAAATGGACAAAAAATGGATAAGAAATGGCCAAAAGTAGCTTAAAAGGGGTTAGAGATGTGCAAAAATGAGTTAGAAATGGCCAAGAATGGCATAAAACAGGTTAAGAATGGCCAAAAATGGGTTAGAAATGGCCAAAAAGGCTTTAAAGCAGGTAAGAGATGTGCAAAAAAAAAAAAAAAATAAAATGGTTAGAAGTGGCAAAAAAATGGATTAAAGATGGTGAGAAATGCAGAAAACTGGGTTAGAAACGGAAAAAAAAAATAGCATAAACCGTGTTGAAAGTGGGGAGAAATGGTTTAGAAAGAACCAAAAATGGCTTTAAAAGGGTTAGAGATTTGCAAAAATGGAATAGAAATGGCCAAAATTTATTTAAAAAGCCTCAAAAATGGACAAAAAATGCATTAGAAATGGCCAAAACCGGCTTAAAAGGGTTAGAGGTATGCGAGAACGGTTTAGAAAAAGCCAAATTAGGCTTAAAAGGGGCTAGAGATGAGCAAAAAAGGGTTAGAAATGGCCAAAAATAGCTTAAAATGGGTTAGATATAGCCAAAAAAGGGTTAAAATGGGTTAGTAGTGGGTAAAAAAGGGTTAGATGTAGCCGAAAATGGCATAAAACGTGTGAGAACTGGGCCAAAAATGGGTCAGAAAAGAAAAAAAAATGCTTATAATTACTTGAATGCGGAAGAGAGTGTTTTAGAAAGAGCCCAAAACGGCTTTAAAAGGGTTAGATGTATGCAAAAATGGGTTACAAATGGCCAAAAACGCCTTAAAATGGGATAGAAATAGTGAAAAATGGCTTAAAATGTGTTAGAAGTGTGTAAAAATGGTTTAGATAAATCCAAAAATGGTTTAAATCGTGTGAGCAATGGGCAAAAAATGAGTTAGAAAAGGAAAGAAAAATGGCTTAAACCAGGTTGAAAGTCAGAAAAAATGGTGTAGAAAGACCCAAACGTGTCTTTAAAAGGGCTAGAGATGAGCAGAAATGGGTTAGAAATGGCAAAGAATGGCTTAAAAGAGGTTAGAGATGTGCCAGAAATGGTTAGAAATGGCCAAAACTGCTTTAAAGCAGGTTAGAGATGTGCAAAAATGGGCTAGAAATGGCCAAAAATGGATTCAAGTGGGTAAAGAAATGGGGAAAACTGGGTTAGAAACAGAAAAAAACTAGCTTAAAACGGGTGGAAAGTGGGCAAAAATGGTTTAGAATGAGTCAAAAATGCATTAAAAGGGTTCTAGACACGCAAAAATGGGATAGAAATGGCCAAAAATGATTTAAACCGGGTTAGAAATGGACAAAAATTGGATTAGAAATGGCCAAAACCGGTTTAAAAAGGGTTAGAGGTAAGCAGAGATGAGTGAGAAATAGCCAAAACCGGCTTAAAAAAGGTTAGAGATGTGCAAAAATGGGTCAGAAATGACCAAAGCTGGCTTAAAACGGGTTAGAAACGGCCAAAAAAGCTTTAAAGCGGGTTAGAGATGTGCGAAAACGGGTTAGAAATGGCCTAAGTTGGCCAAAAGCGGGTTAGAAATGGCCAAAAAGGCTTTAAAGCAGGTTAGAGATGTGTGTGCAATGGTTAGAAATGGCAAAAATGGGTTAAAGCAGGTAAGAAATGGGGAAAAGTTGGTTAGAAAGGGAAGAGAAAAAACCTTCAAACGAGTGGAAAGTTGGCAAAAATCGTTCAGGTAGAGCAAAAAAAGGCTTAAAAAGGGTTAGAGCTGAGGAAAATTGGATTATAAATGGCCAAAAGCGGCTTAAAGGTGGTTAGATAGGGGTAAAACTGGGGTAGGAATGGCCAAAAATTGCTTAAAATGGGTTAGAAGTTTGCAAAACTGTGCTAGAAATGGCCCAAAAGGTTTAAATTGGGATAGAAATGGTGAAAAATGGCTTAAAATGCGTTAGGAGTGAGCAAAAATGGGTTAGATATAGCCGAAAACGGTTTAAATCGTGTGAGAAACAGGCAAAAAATGAGTTAGAAAAGAACTAAAAATGGCTTAAAACGGGTTGAGAGCGAGAAAACATCGTGTAGAAAGAGGCAAAAATGGCATTAAAAGGTTTAGAGATGTGCAAAAATGGGTTAGAAATGGCAAAAAATGGCTTAAAAGGGCTTATAGATGTGCCAAAAATGGTTGGAAATGGCCAAAAATGCTTTAAAGCAGGTTAGAGATGTGTAAAAGTGGGTTAGAAATGGCCTAAAATGGATTAAAGCGGGTAATAATTGGGAGAAACTGTGTTAGAAACTGAAGAAAAAAAAGCTTAATAAGAGTTGAAGGAGGGCAAAAATGGTTAAGGTATAGCCAAAAAAGGCTTAAAAAGGGTTAGAGATATGCAAAAACTGGGATAGAAATGGCCAAAAAGGCTTTAAAGCAGGTTAGAGATGTGCAAAAACTGGTCAGAAATGGCCAAAAAAGGATTAAAGCGGGAGAGAAATGGGAAAAACTGCATTAGAAACAGAAAAAAAGCATAAAAAGTTTTGAATGAGGGAAAAAATGGTGAAGATATAGCCCAAAAAGGCTTAAAAAGGATTAGAGATGTGCAAAAATGGGATAGAAATGGCCAAAAACTCTTTAAAATGTGTTAGAAATGGAGAAAAATGGGTTACAAATGGACAAAAAATGGATAAGAAATGGCCAAAAGTAGCTTAAAAGGGGTTAGAGATGTGCAAAAATGAGTTAGAAATGGCCAAGAATGGCATAAAACAGGTTAAGAATGGCCAAAAATGGGTTAGAAATGGCCAAAAAGGCTTTAAAGCAGGTAAGAGATGTGCAAAATAAAAAAAAAAAATAAAATGGTTAGAAGTGGCAAAAAAATGGATTAAAGATGGTGAGAAATGCAGAAAACTGGGTTAGAAACGGAAAAAAAAAATAGCATAAACCGTGTTGAAAGTGGGGAGAAATGGTTTAGAAAGAACCAAAAATGGCTTTAAAAGGGTTAGAGATTTGCAAAAATGGAATAGAAATGGCCAAAATTTATTTAAAAAGCCTCAAAAATGGACAAAAAATGCATTAGAAATGGCCAAAACCGGCTTAAAAGGGTTAGAGGTATGCGAGAACGGTTTAGAAAAAGCCAAATTAGGCTTAAAAGGGGCTAGAGATGAGCAAAAAAGGGTTAGAAATGGCCAAAAATAGCTTAAAATGGGTTAGATATAGCCAAAAAAGGGTTAAAATGGGTTAGTAGTGGGTAAAAAAGGGTTAGATGTAGCCGAAAATGGCATAAAACGTGTGAGAACTGGGCCAAAAATGGGTCAGAAAAGAAAAAAAAATGCTTATAATTACTTGAATGCGGAAGAGAGTGTTTTAGAAAGAGCCCAAAACGGCTTTAAAAGGGTTAGATGTATGCAAAAATGGGTTACAAATGGCCAAAAACGCCTTAAAATGGGATAGAAATAGTGAAAAATGGCTTAAAATGTGTTAGAAGTGTGTAAAAATGGTTTAGATAAATCCAAAAATGGTTTAAATCGTGTGAGCAATGGGCAAAAAATGAGTTAGAAAAGGAAAGAAAAATGGCTTAAACCAGGTTGAAAGTCAGAAAAAATGGTGTAGAAAGACCCAAACGTGTCTTTAAAAGGGCTAGAGATGAGCAGAAATGGGTTAGAAATGGCAAAGAATGGCTTAAAAGAGGTTAGAGATGTGCCAGAAATGGTTAGAAATGGCCAAAACTGCTTTAAAGCAGGTTAGAGATGTGCAAAAATGGGCTAGAAATGGCCAAAAATGGATTCAAGTGGGTAAAGAAATGGGGAAAACTGGGTTAGAAACAGAAAAAAACTAGCTTAAAACGGGTGGAAAGTGGGCAAAAATGGTTTAGAATGAGTCAAAAATGCATTAAAAGGGTTCTAGACACGCAAAAATGGGATAGAAATGGCCAAAAATGATTTAAACCGGGTTAGAAATGGACAAAAATTGGATTAGAAATGGCCAAAACCGGTTTAAAAAGGGTTAGAGGTAAGCAGAGATGAGTGAGAAATAGCCAAAACCGGCTTAAAAAAGGTTAGAGATGTGCAAAAATGGGTCAGAAATGACCAAAGCTGGCTTAAAACGGGTTAGAAACGGCCAAAAAAGCTTTAAAGCGGGTTAGAGATGTGCGAAAACGGGTTAGAAATGGCCTAAGTTGGCCAAAAGCGGGTTAGAAATGGCCAAAAAGGCTTTAAAGCAGGTTAGAGATGTGTGTGCAATGGTTAGAAATGGCAAAAATGGGTTAAAGCAGGTAAGAAATGGGGAAAAGTTGGTTAGAAAGGGAAGAGAAAAAACCTTCAAACGAGTGGAAAGTTGGCAAAAATCGTTCAGGTAGAGCAAAAAAAGGCTTAAAAAGGGTTAGAGCTGAGGAAAATTGGATTATAAATGGCCAAAAGCGGCTTAAAGGTGGTTAGATAGGGGTAAAACTGGGGTAGGAATGGCCAAAAATTGCTTAAAATGGGTTAGAAGTTTGCAAAACTGTGCTAGAAATGGCCCAAAAGGTTTAAATTGGGACAGAAATGGTGAAAAATGGCTTAAAATGCGTTAGGAGTGAGCAAAAATGGGTTAGATATAGCCGAAAACGGTTTAAATCGTGTGAGAAACAGGCAAAAAATGAGTTAGAAAAGAACTAAAAATGGCTTAAAACGGGTTGAGAGCGAGAAAACATCGTGTAGAAAGAGGCAAAAATGGCTTTAAAAGGGTTAGAGATGTGCAAAAATGGGTTAGAAATGGCAAAAAATGGCTTAAAAGGGCTTATAGATGTGCCAAAAATGGTTGGAAATGGCCAAAAATGCTTTAAAGCAGGTTAGAGATGTGTAAAAGTGGGTTAGAAATGGCCTAAAATGGATTAAAGCGGGTAATAATTGGGAGAAACTGTGTTAGAAACTGAAGAAAAAAAAGCTTAATAAGAGTTGAAGGAGGGCAAAAATGGTTAAGGTATAGCCAAAAAAGGCTTAAAAAGGGTTAGAGATATGCAAAAACTGGGATAGAAATGGCCAAAAAGGCTTTAAAGCAGGTTAGAGATGTGCAAAAACTGGTCAGAAATGGCCAAAAAAGGATTAAAGCGGGAGAGAAATGGGAAAAACTGCATTAGAAACAGAAAAAAAGCATAAAAAGTTTTGAATGAGGGAAAAAATGGTGAAGATATAGCCCAAAAAGGCTTAAAAAGGATTAGAGATGTGCAAAAATGGGATAGAAATGGCCAAAAACTCTTTAAAATGTGTTAGAAATGGAGAAAAATGGGTTAGAAATGGACAAAAAATGGATAAGAAATGGCCAAAAGTAGCTTAAAAGGGGTTAGAGATGTGCAAAAATGAGTTAGAAATGGCCAAGAATGGCATAAAACAGGTTAAGAATGGCCAAAAATGGGTTAGAAATGGCCAAAAAGGCTTTAAAGCAGGTAAGAGATGTGCAAAAAAAAAAAAAAAATAAAATGGTTAGAAGTGGCAAAAAAATGGATTAAAGATGGTGAGAAATGCAGAAAACTGGGTTAGAAACGGAAAAAAAAAATAGCATAAACCGTGTTGAAAGTGGGGAGAAATGGTTTAGAAAGAACCAAAAATGGCTTTAAAAGGGTTAGAGATTTGCAAAAATGGAATAGAAATGGCCAAAATTTATTTAAAAAGCCTCAAAAATGGACAAAAAATGCATTAGAAATGGCCAAAACCGGCTTAAAAGGGTTAGAGGTATGCGAGAACGGTTTAGAAAAAGCCAAATTAGGCTTAAAAGGGGCTAGAGATGAGCAAAAAAGGGTTAGAAATGGCCAAAAATAGCTTAAAATGGGTTAGATATAGCCAAAAAAGGGTTAAAATGGGTTAGTAGTGGGTAAAAAAGGGTTAGATGTAGCCGAAAATGGCATAAAACGTGTGAGAACTGGGCCAAAAATGGGTCAGAAAAGAAAAAAAAATGCTTATAATTACTTGAATGCGGAAGAGAGTGTTTTAGAAAGAGCCCAAAACGGCTTTAAAAGGGTTAGATGTATGCAAAAATGGGTTACAAATGGCCAAAAACGCCTTAAAATGGGATAGAAATAGTGAAAAATGGCTTAAAATGTGTTAGAAGTGTGTAAAAATGGTTTAGATAAATCCAAAAATGGTTTAAATCGTGTGAGCAATGGGCAAAAAATGAGTTAGAAAAGGAAAGAAAAATGGCTTAAACCAGGTTGAAAGTCAGAAAAAATGGTGTAGAAAGACCCAAACGTGTCTTTAAAAGGGCTAGAGATGAGCAGAAATGGGTTAGAAATGGCAAAGAATGGCTTAAAAGAGGTTAGAGATGTGCCAGAAATGGTTAGAAATGGCCAAAACTGCTTTAAAGCAGGTTAGAGATGTGCAAAAATGGGCTAGAAATGGCCAAAAATGGATTCAAGTGGGTAAAGAAATGGGGAAAACTGGGTTAGAAACAGAAAAAAACTAGCTTAAAACGGGTGGAAAGTGGGCAAAAATGGTTTAGAATGAGTCAAAAATGCATTAAAAGGGTTCTAGACATGCAAAAATGGGATAGAAATGGCCAAAAATGATTTAAAACGGGTTAGAAATGGACAAAAATTGGATTAGAAATGGCCAAAACCGGTTTAAAAAGGGTTAGAGGTAAGCAGAGATGAGTGAGAAATAGCCAAAACCGGCTTAAAAAAGGTTAGAGATGTGCAAAAATGGGTCAGAAATGACCAAAGCTGGCTTAAAACGGGTTAGAAACGGCCAAAAAAGCTTTAAAGCGGGTTAGAGATGTGCGAAAACGGGTTAGAAATGGCCTAAGTTGGCCAAAAGCGGGTTAGAAATGGCCAAAAAGGCTTTAAAGCAGGTTAGAGATGTGTGTGCAATGGTTAGAAATGGCAAAAATGGGTTAAAGCAGGTAAGAAATGGGGAAAAGTTGGTTAGAAAGGGAAGAGAAAAAACCTTCAAACGAGTGGAAAGTTGGCAAAAATCGTTCAGGTAGAGCAAAAAAAGGCTTAAAAAGGGTTAGAGCTGAGGAAAATTGGATTATAAATGGCCAAAAGCGGCTTAAAGGTGGTTAGATAGGGGTAAAACTGGGGTAGGAATGGCCAAAAATTGCTTAAAATGGGTTAGAAGTTTGCAAAACTGTGCTAGAAATGGCCCAAAAGGTTTAAATTGGGACAGAAATGGTGAAAAATGGCTTAAAATGCGTTAGGAGTGAGCAAAAATGGGTTAGATATAGCCGAAAACGGTTTAAATCGTGTGAGAAACAGGCAAAAAATGAGTTAGAAAAGAACTAAAAATGGCTTAAAACGGGTTGAGAGCGAGAAAACATCGTGTAGAAAGAGGCAAAAATGGCTTTAAAAGGGTTAGAGATGTGCAAAAATGGGTTAGAAATGGCAAAAAATGGCTTAAAAGGGCTTATAGATGTGCCAAAAATGGTTGGAAATGGCCAAAAATGCTTTAAAGCAGGTTAGAGATGTGTAAAAGTGGGTTAGAAATGGCCTAAAATGGATTAAAGCGGGTAATAATTGGGAGAAACTGTGTTAGAAACTGAAGAAAAAAAAGCTTAATAAGAGTTGAAGGAGGGCAAAAATGGTTAAGGTATAGCCAAAAAAGGCTTAAAAAGGGTTAGAGATATGCAAAAACTGGGATAGAAATGGCCAAAAAGGCTTTAAAGCAGGTTAGAGATGTGCAAAAACTGGTCAGAAATGGCCAAAAATGGATTAAAGCGGGAGAGAAATGGGAAAAACTGCATTAGAAACAGAAAAAAAGCATAAAAAGTTTTGAATGAGGGAAAAAATGGTGAAGATATAGCCCAAAAAGGCTTAAAAAGGATTAGAGATGTGCAAAAATGGGATAGAAATGGCCAAAAACTCTTTAAAATGTGTTAGAAATGGAGAAAAATGGGTTAGAAATGGACAAAAAATGGATAAGAAATGGCCAAAAGTAGCTTAAAAGGGGTTAGAGATGTGCAAAAATGAGTTAGAAATGGCCAAGAATGGCATAAAACAGGTTAAGAATGGCCAAAAATGGGTTAGAAATGGCCAAAAAGGCTTTAAAGCAGGTAAGAGATGTGCAAAAAAAAAAAAAAAATAAAATGGTTAGAAGTGGCAAAAAAATGGATTAAAGATGGTGAGAAATGCAGAAAACTGGGTTAGAAACGGAAAAAAAAAAATAGCATAAACCGTGTTGAAAGTGGGGAGAAATGGTTTAGAAAGAACCAAAAATGGCTTTAAAAGGGTTAGAGATTTGCAAAAATGGAATAGAAATGGCCAAAATTTATTTAAAAAGCCTCAAAAATGGACAAAAAATGCATTAGAAATGGCCAAAACCGGCTTAAAAGGGTTAGAGGTATGCGAGAACGGTTTAGAAAAAGCCAAATTAGGCTTAAAAGGGGCTAGAGATGAGCAAAAAAGGGTTAGAAATGGCCAAAAATAGCTTAAAATGGGTTAGATATAGCCAAAAAAGGGTTAAAATGGGTTAGTAGTGGGTAAAAAAGGGTTAGATGTAGCCGAAAATGGCATAAAACGTGTGAGAACTGGGCCAAAAATGGGTCAGAAAAGAAAAAAAAATGCTTATAATTACTTGAATGCGGAAGAGAGTGTTTTAGAAAGAGCCCAAAACGGCTTTAAAAGGGTTAGATGTATGCAAAAATGGGTTACAAATGGCCAAAAACGCCTTAAAATGGGATAGAAATAGTGAAAAATGGCTTAAAATGTGTTAGAAGTGTGTAAAAATGGTTTAGATAAATCCAAAAATGGTTTAAATCGTGTGAGCAATGGGCAAAAAATGAGTTAGAAAAGGAAAGAAAAATGGCTTAAACCAGGTTGAAAGTCAGAAAAAATGGTGTAGAAAGACCCAAACGTGTCTTTAAAAGGGCTAGAGATGAGCAGAAATGGGTTAGAAATGGCAAAGAATGGCTTAAAAGAGGTTAGAGATGTGCCAGAAATGGTTAGAAATGGCCAAAACTGCTTTAAAGCAGGTTAGAGATGTGCAAAAATGGGCTAGAAATGGCCAAAAATGGATTCAAGTGGGTAAAGAAATGGGGAAAACTGGGTTAGAAACAGAAAAAAACTAGCTTAAAACGGGTGGAAAGTGGGCAAAAATGGTTTAGAATGAGTCAAAAATGCATTAAAAGGGTTCTAGACATGCAAAAATGGGATAGAAATGGCCAAAAATGATTTAAAACGGGTTAGAAATGGACAAAAATTGGATTAGAAATGGCCAAAACCGGTTTAAAAAGGGTTAGAGGTAAGCAGAGATGAGTGAGAAATAGCCAAAACCGGCTTAAAAAAGGTTAGAGATGTGCAAAAATGGGTCAGAAATGACCAAAGCTGGCTTAAAACGGGTTAGAAACGGCCAAAAAAGCTTTAAAGCGGGTTAGAGATGTGCGAAAACGGGTTAGAAATGGCCTAAGTTGGCCAAAAGCGGGTTAGAAATGGCCAAAAAGGCTTTAAAGCAGGTTAGAGATGTGTGTGCAATGGTTAGAAATGGCAAAAATGGGTTAAAGCAGGTAAGAAATGGGGAAAAGTTGGTTAGAAAGGGAAGAGAAAAAACCTTCAAACGAGTGGAAAGTTGGCAAAAATCGTTCAGGTAGAGCAAAAAAAGGCTTAAAAAGGGTTAGAGCTGAGGAAAATTGGATTATAAATGGCCAAAAGCGGCTTAAAGGTGGTTAGATAGGGGTAAAACTGGGGTAGGAATGGCCAAAAATTGCTTAAAATGGGTTAGAAGTTTGCAAAACTGTGCTAGAAATGGCCCAAAAGGTTTAAATTGGGACAGAAATGGTGAAAAATGGCTTAAAATGCGTTAGGAGTGAGCAAAAATGGGTTAGATATAGCCGAAAACGGTTTAAATCGTGTGAGAAACAGGCAAAAAATGAGTTAGAAAAGAACTAAAAATGGCTTAAAACGGGTTGAGAGCGAGAAAACATCGTGTAGAAAGAGGCAAAAATGGCTTTAAAAGGGTTAGAGATGTGCAAAAATGGGTTAGAAATGGCAAAAAATGGCTTAAAAGGGCTTATAGATGTGCCAAAAATGGTTGGAAATGGCCAAAAATGCTTTAAAGCAGGTTAGAGATGTGTAAAAGTGGGTTAGAAATGGCCTAAAATGGATTAAAGCGGGTAATAATTGGGAGAAACTGTGTTAGAAACTGAAGAAAAAAAAGCTTAATAAGAGTTGAAGGAGGGCAAAAATGGTTAAGGTATAGCCAAAAAGGCTTAAAAAGGGTTAGAGATATGCAAAAACTGGGATAGAAATGGCCAAAAAGGCTTTAAAGCAGGTTAGAGATGTGCAAAAACTGGTCAGAAATGGCCAAAAAAGGATTAAAGCGGGAGAGAAATGGGAAAAACTGCATTAGAAACAGAAAAAAAGCATAAAAAGTTTTGAATGAGGGAAAAAATGGTGAAGATATAGCCCAAAAAGGCTTAAAAAGGATTAGAGATGTGCAAAAATGGGATAGAAATGGCCAAAAACTCTTTAAAATGTGTTAGAAATGGAGAAAAATGGGTTAGAAATGGACAAAAAATGGATAAGAAATGGCCAAAAGTAGCTTAAAAGGGGTTAGAGATGTGCAAAAATGAGTTAGAAATGGCCAAGAATGGCATAAAACAGGTTAAGAATGGCCAAAAATGGGTTAGAAATGGCCAAAAAGGCTTTAAAGCAGGTAAGAGATGTGCAAAAAAAAAAAAAAAATAAAATGGTTAGAAGTGGCAAAAAAATGGATTAAAGATGGTGAGAAATGCAGAAAACTGGGTTAGAAACGGAAAAAAAAAATAGCATAAACCGTGTTGAAAGTGGGGAGAAATGGTTTAGAAAGAACCAAAAATGGCTTTAAAAGGGTTAGAGATTTGCAAAAATGGAATAGAAATGGCCAAAATTTATTTAAAAAGCCTCAAAAATGGACAAAAAATGCATTAGAAATGGCCAAAACCGGCTTAAAAGGGTTAGAGGTATGCGAGAACGGTTTAGAAAAAGCCAAATTAGGCTTAAAAGGGGCTAGAGATGAGCAAAAAAGGGTTAGAAATGGCCAAAAATAGCTTAAAATGGGTTAGATATAGCCAAAAAAGGGTTAAAATGGGTTAGTAGTGGGTAAAAAAGGGTTAGATGTAGCCGAAAATGGCATAAAACGTGTGAGAACTGGGCCAAAAATGGGTCAGAAAAGAAAAAAAAATGCTTATAATTACTTGAATGCGGAAGAGAGTGTTTTAGAAAGAGCCCAAAACGGCTTTAAAAGGGTTAGATGTATGCAAAAATGGGTTACAAATGGCCAAAAACGCCTTAAAATGGGATAGAAATAGTGAAAAATGGCTTAAAATGTGTTAGAAGTGTGTAAAAATGGTTTAGATAAATCCAAAAATGGTTTAAATCGTGTGAGCAATGGGCAAAAAATGAGTTAGAAAAGGAAAGAAAAATGGCTTAAACCAGGTTGAAAGTCAGAAAAAATGGTGTAGAAAGACCCAAACGTGTCTTTAAAAGGGCTAGAGATGAGCAGAAATGGGTTAGAAATGGCAAAGAATGGCTTAAAAGAGGTTAGAGATGTGCCAGAAATGGTTAGAAATGGCCAAAACTGCTTTAAAGCAGGTTAGAGATGTGCAAAAATGGGCTAGAAATGGCCAAAAATGGATTCAAGTGGGTAAAGAAATGGGGAAAACTGGGTTAGAAACAGAAAAAAACTAGCTTAAAACGGGTGGAAAGTGGGCAAAAATGGTTTAGAATGAGTCAAAAATGCATTAAAAGGGTTCTAGACATGCAAAAATGGGATAGAAATGGCCAAAAATGATTTAAAACGGGTTAGAAATGGACAAAAATTGGATTAGAAATGGCCAAAACCGGTTTAAAAAGGGTTAGAGGTAAGCAGAGATGAGTGAGAAATAGCCAAAACCGGCTTAAAAAAGGTTAGAGATGTGCAAAAATGGGTCAGAAATGACCAAAGCTGGCTTAAAACGGGTTAGAAACGGCCAAAAAAGCTTTAAAGCGGGTTAGAGATGTGCGAAAACGGGTTAGAAATGGCCTAAGTTGGCCAAAAGCGGGTTAGAAATGGCCAAAAAGGCTTTAAAGCAGGTTAGAGATGTGTGTGCAATGGTTAGAAATGGCAAAAATGGGTTAAAGCAGGTAAGAAATGGGGAAAAGTTGGTTAGAAAGGGAAGAGAAAAAACCTTCAAACGAGTGGAAAGTTGGCAAAAATCGTTCAGGTAGAGCAAAAAAAGGCTTAAAAAGGGTTAGAGCTGAGGAAAATTGGATTATAAATGGCCAAAAGCGGCTTAAAGGTGGTTAGATAGGGGTAAAACTGGGGTAGGAATGGCCAAAAATTGCTTAAAATGGGTTAGAAGTTTGCAAAACTGTGCTAGAAATGGCCCAAAAGGTTTAAATTGGGACAGAAATGGTGAAAAATGGCTTAAAATGCGTTAGGAGTGAGCAAAAATGGGTTAGATATAGCCGAAAACGGTTTAAATCGTGTGAGAAACAGGCAAAAAATGAGTTAGAAAAGAACTAAAAATGGCTTAAAACGGGTTGAGAGCGAGAAAACATCGTGTAGAAAGAGGCAAAAATGGCTTTAAAAGGGTTAGAGATGTGCAAAAATGGGTTAGAAATGGCAAAAAATGGCTTAAAAGGGCTTATAGATGTGCCAAAAATGGTTGGAAATGGCCAAAAATGCTTTAAAGCAGGTTAGAGATGTGTAAAAGTGGGTTAGAAATGGCCTAAAATGGATTAAAGCGGGTAATAATTGGGAGAAACTGTGTTAGAAACTGAAGAAAAAAAAGCTTAATAAGAGTTGAAGGAGGGCAAAAATGGTTAAGGTATAGCCAAAAAAGGCTTAAAAAGGGTTAGAGATATGCAAAAACTGGGATAGAAATGGCCAAAAAGGCTTTAAAGCAGGTTAGAGATGTGCAAAAACTGGTCAGAAATGGCCAAAAATGGATTAAAGCGGGAGAGAAATGGGAAAAACTGCATTAGAAACAGAAAAAAAGCATAAAAAGTTTTGAATGAGGGAAAAAATGGTGAAGATATAGCCCAAAAAGGCTTAAAAAGGATTAGAGATGTGCAAAAATGGGATAGAAATGGCCAAAAACTCTTTAAATGTGTTAGAAATGGAGAAAAATGGGTTAGAAATGGACAAAAAATGGATAAGAAATGGCCAAAAGTAGCTTAAAAGGGGTTAGAGATGTGCAAAAATGAGTTAGAAATGGCCAAGAATGGCATAAAACAGGTTAAGAATGGCCAAAAATGGGTTAGAAATGGCCAAAAAGGCTTTAAAGCAGGTAAGAGATGTGCAAAAAAAAAAAAAAAAATAAAATGGTTAGAAGTGGCAAAAAAATGGATTAAAGATGGTGAGAAATGCAGAAAACTGGGTTAGAAACGGAAAAAAAAAAATAGCATAAACCGTGTTGAAAGTGGGGAGAAATGGTTTAGAAAGAACCAAAAATGGCTTTAAAAGGGTTAGAGATTTGCAAAAATGGAATAGAAATGGCCAAAATTTATTTAAAAAGCCTCAAAAATGGACAAAAAATGCATTAGAAATGGCCAAAACCGGCTTAAAAGGGTTAGAGGTATGCGAGAACGGTTTAGAAAAAGCCAAATTAGGCTTAAAAGGGGCTAGAGATGAGCAAAAAAGGGTTAGAAATGGCCAAAAATAGCTTAAAATGGGTTAGATATAGCCAAAAAAGGGTTAAAATGGGTTAGTAGTGGGTAAAAAAGGGTTAGATGTAGCCGAAAATGGCATAAAACGTGTGAGAACTGGGCCAAAAATGGGTCAGAAAAGAAAAAAAAATGCTTATAATTACTTGAATGCGGAAGAGAGTGTTTTAGAAAGAGCCCAAAACGGCTTTAAAAGGGTTAGATGTATGCAAAAATGGGTTACAAATGGCCAAAAACGCCTTAAAATGGGATAGAAATAGTGAAAAATGGCTTAAAATGTGTTAGAAGTGTGTAAAAATGGTTTAGATAAATCCAAAAATGGTTTAAATCGTGTGAGCAATGGGCAAAAAATGAGTTAGAAAAGGAAAGAAAAATGGCTTAAACCAGGTTGAAAGTCAGAAAAAATGGTGTAGAAAGACCCAAACGTGTCTTTAAAAGGGCTAGAGATGAGCAGAAATGGGTTAGAAATGGCAAAGAATGGCTTAAAAGAGGTTAGAGATGTGCCAGAAATGGTTAGAAATGGCCAAAACTGCTTTAAAGCAGGTTAGAGATGTGCAAAAATGGGCTAGAAATGGCCAAAAATGGATTCAAGTGGGTAAAGAAATGGGGAAAACTGGGTTAGAAACAGAAAAAAACTAGCTTAAAACGGGTGGAAAGTGGGCAAAAATGGTTTAGAATGAGTCAAAAATGCATTAAAAGGGTTCTAGACACGCAAAAATGGGATAGAAATGGCCAAAAATGATTTAAAACGGGTTAGAAATGGACAAAAATTGGATTAGAAATGGCCAAAACCGGTTTAAAAAGGGTTAGAGGTAAGCAGAGATGAGTGAGAAATAGCCAAAACCGGCTTAAAAAAGGTTAGAGATGTGCAAAAATGGGTCAGAAATGACCAAAGCTGGCTTAAAATGGGTTAGAAACGGCCAAAAAAGCTTTAAAGCGGGTTAGAGATGTGCGAAAACGGGTTAGAAATGGCCTAAGTTGGCCAAAAGCGGGTTAGAAATGGCCAAAAAGGCTTTAAAGCAGGTTAGAGATGTGTGTGCAATGGTTAGAAATGGCAAAAATGGGTTAAAGCAGGTAAGAAATGGGGAAAAGTTGGTTAGAAAGGGAAGAGAAAAAACCTTCAAACGAGTGGAAAGTTGGCAAAAATCGTTCAGGTAGAGCAAAAAAAGGCTTAAAAAGGGTTAGAGCTGAGGAAAATTGGATTATAAATGGCCAAAAGCGGCTTAAAGGTGGTTAGATAGGGGTAAAACTGGGGTAGGAATGGCCAAAAATTGCTTAAAATGGGTTAGAAGTTTGCAAAACTGTGCTAGAAATGGCCCAAAAGGTTTAAATTGGGACAGAAATGGTGAAAAATGGCTTAAAATGCGTTAGGAGTGAGCAAAAATGGGTTAGATATAGCCGAAAACGGTTTAAATCGTGTGAGAAACAGGCAAAAAATGAGTTAGAAAAGAACTAACATTTTTGGCCATTCTTAACCTGTTTTATGCCATTCTTGACCATTTCTAACTCATTTTTGCACATCTCTAACCCCTTTTAAGCTACTTTTGGCCATTTCTTATCCATTTTTTATCCATTTCTAACCCATTTTTCTCCATTTCTAACACATTTTAATGAGTTTTTGGCCATTTCTATCCCGTTTTTGCACATCTATAATCCTATTTAAGCCTTTTTGGGCTATATCTTCACCATTTTTTCCCTCATTCAAAACTTTTTATGCTTTTTTTCTGTTTCTAATGCAGTTTTTCCCATTTCTCTCCCGCTTTAATCCATTTTTGGCCATTTCTGACCAGTTTTTGCACATCTCTAACCTGCTTTAAAGCCTTTTTGGCCATTTCTATCCCAGTTTTTGCATATCTCTAACCCTTTTTAAGCCTTTTTTGGCTATACCTTAACCATTTTTGCCCTCCTTCAACTCTTATTAAGCTTTTTTTTTTTTTTTCTGTTTCTAACACAGTTTCTCCCAATTATTACCCGCTTTAATCCATTTTTGGCCATTTCTAACCCACTTTTACACATCTCTAACCTGCTTTAAAGCATTTTTGGCCATTTCCAACCATTTTTGGCACATCTGTAAGCCCTTTTAAGCCATTTTTTGCCGTTTCTAACCCATTTTTGCACATATCTAACCCTTTTAAAGCCATTTTTGCCTCTTTCTACACGATGTTTTCTCGCTCTCAACCCCTTTTAAGCCATTTTTAGTTCTTTTCTAACTCATTTTTTGCCTGTTTCTCACACGATTTAAACCGTTTTCGGCTATATCTAACCCATTTTTGCTCACTCCTAACGCATTTTAAGCCATTTTTCACCATTTCTATCCCAATTTAAACCTTTTGGGCCATTTCTAGCACAGTTTTGCAAACTTCTAACCCATTTTAAGCAATTTTTGGCCATTCCTACCCCAGTTTTACCCCTATCTAACCACCTTTAAGCCGCTTTTGGCCATTTATAACCCATTTTTCCTCAGCTCTAACCCTTTTTAAGCCTTTTTTTGCTCTACCTGAACGATTTTTGCCAACTTTCCACTCGTTTGAAGGTTTTTTCTATTTCCTTTCTAACCAACTTTTCCCCATTTCTTACCTGCTTTAACCCATTTTTGCCATTTCTAACCATTGCACACACATCTCTAACCTGCTTTAAAGCCTTTTTGGCCATTTCTAACCCACTTTTGGCCAACTTAGGCCATTTCTAACCCGTTTTTGCACATCTCTAACCCGCTTTAAAGCTTTTTTGGCCGTTTCTAACCCATTTTAAGCCAGCTTTGGTCATTTCTGACCCATTTTTGCACATCTCTAACCTTTTTTAAGCTGGTTTTGGCTATTTCTCACTCATCTCTGCTTACCTCTAACCCTTTTTAAACCGGTTTTGGCCATTTCTAATCCAATTTTTGTCCATTTCTAACCCGTTTTAAATCATTTTTGGCCATTTCTATCCAATTTTTGCATGTCTAGAACCCTTTTAATGCATTTTTGACTCATTCTAAACCATTTTTGCCCACTTTCCACCCGTTTTAAGCTAGTTTTTTTTCTGTTTCTAACCCAGTTTTCCCCATTTCTTTACCCACTTGAATCCATTTTTGGCCATTTCTAGCCCATTTTTGCACATCTCTAACCTGCTTTAAAGCAGTTTTGGCCATTTCTAACCATTTCTGGCACATCTCTAACCTCTTTTAAGCCATTCTTTGCCATTTCTAACCCATTTCTGCTCATCTCTAGCCCTTTTAAAGACACGTTTGGGTCTTTCTACACCATTTTTTCTGACTTTCAACCTGGTTTAAGCCATTTTTCTTTCCTTTTCTAACTCATTTTTTGCCCATTGCTCACACGATTTAAACCATTTTTGGATTTATCTAAACCATTTTTACACACTTCTAACACATTTTAAGCCATTTTTCACTATTTCTATCCCATTTTAAGGCGTTTTTGGCCATTTGTAACCCATTTTTGCATACATCTAACCCTTTTAAAGCCGTTTTGGGCTCTTTCTAAAACACTTTCTTCTGCATTCAACTAATTATAAGCATTTTTTTTTCATTTCTGACCCATTTTTGGCCCAGTTCTCACACGTTTTATGCCATTTTCGGCTACATCTAACCCTTTTTTACCCACTACTAACCCATTTTAACCCTTTTTTGGCTATATCTAACCCATTTTAAGCTATTTTTGGCCATTTCTAACCCTTTTTTGCTCATCTCTAGCCCCTTTTAAGCCAATTTTGGCTTTTTCTAAACCGTTCTCGCATACCTCTAACCCTTTTAAGCCGGTTTTGGCCATTTCTAATGCATTTTTTGTCCATTTTTGAGGCTTTTTAAATAAATTTTGGCCATTTCTATTCCATTTTTGCAAATCTCTAACCCTTTTAAAGCCATTTTTGGTTCTTTCTAAACCATTTCTCCCCACTTTCAACACGGTTTATGCTATTTTTTTTTCTGTTTCTAACCCAGTTTTCTGCATTTCTCACCATCTTTAATCCATTTTTTGCCACTTCTAACCATTTTATTTTTTTTTTTTTTTTACACATCTCTTACCTGCTTTAAAGCCTTTTTGGCCATTTCTAACCCAATTTTGGCCATTCTTAACCTGTTTTATGCCATTCTTGGCCATTTCTAACTCATTTTTGCACATCTCTAACCCCTTTTAAGCTACTTTTGGCCATTTCTTATCCATTTTTTATCCATTTCTAACCCATTTTTCTCCATTTCTAACACATTTTTTTGCTCTACCTGAACGATTTTTGCCAACTTTCCACTCGTTTGAAGGTTTTTTCTATTTCCTTTCTAACCAACTTTTCCCCATTTCTTACCTGCTTTAACCCATTTTTGCCATTTCTAACCATTGCACACACATCTCTAACCTGCTTTAAAGCCTTTTTGGCCATTTCTAACCCGCTTTTGGCCAACTTAGGCCATTTCTAACCCGTTTTCGCACATCTCTAACCCGCTTTAAAGCTTTTTTGGCCGTTTCTAACCCATTTTAAGCCAGCTTTGGTCATTTCTGACCCATTTTTGCACATCTCTAACCTTTTTTAAGCTGGTTTTGGCTATTTCTCACTCATCTCTGCTTACCTCTAACCCTTTTTAAACCGGTTTTGGCCATTTCTAATCCAATTTTTGTCCATTTCTAACCCGTTTTAAATCATTTTTGGCCATTTCTATCGCATTTTTGCATGTCTAGAACCCTTTTTATGCATTTTTGACTCATTCTAAACCATTTTTGCCCACTTTCCACCCGTTTTAAGCTAGTTTTTTTTCTGTTTCTAACCCAGTTTTCCCCATTTCTTTACCCACTTGAATCCATTTTTGGCCATTTCTAGCCCATTTTTGCACATCTCTAACCTGCTTTAAAGCAGTTTTGGCCATTTCTAACCATTTCTGGCACATCTCTAACCTCTTTTAAGCCATTCTTTGCCATTTCTAACCCATTTCTGCTCATCTCTAGCCCTTTTAAAGACACGTTTGGGTCTTTCTACACCATTTTTTCTGACTTTCAACCTGGTTTAAGCCATTTTTTCTTTCCTTTTCTAACTCATTTTTTGCCCATTGCTCACACGATTTTAAACCATTTTTGGGTTTATCTAAACCATTTTTACACACTTCTAACACATTTTAAGCCATTTTTCACTATTTCTATCCCATTTTAAGGCGTTTTTGGGCCATTTGTAACCCATTTTTGCATACATCTAACCCTTTTAAAGCCGTTTTTGGCTCTTTCTAAAACACTTTCTTCTGCATTCAACTAATTATAAGCATTTTTTTTTTCATTTCTGACCCATTTTTGGCCCAGTTCTCACACGTTTTATGCCATTTTCGGCTACATCTAACCCTTTTTTACCCACTACTAACCCATTTTAACCCTTTTTTGGCTATATCTAACCCATTTTAAGCTATTTTTGGCCATTTCTAACCCTTTTTTGCTCATCTCTAGCCCCTTTTAAGCCAATTTTGGCTTTTTTCTAAACCGTTCTCGCATACCTCTAACCCTTTTAAGCCGGTTTTTGGCCATTTCTAATGCATTTTTTGTCCATTTTTGAGGCTTTTTAAATAAATTTTGGCCATTTCTATTCCATTTTTGCAAATCTCTAACCCTTTTAAAGCCATTTTTGGTTCTTTCTAAACCATTTCTCCCCACTTTCAACACGGTTTATGCTATTTTTTTTTCTGTTTCTAACCCAGTTTTCTGCATTTCTCACCATCTTTAATCCATTTTTTGCCACTTCTAACCATTTTATTTTTTTTTTTTTTTTTACACATCTCTTACTGCTTTAAAGCCTTTTTGGCCATTTCTAACCCAATTTTGGCCATTCTTAACCTGTTTATGCCATTCTTGGCCATTTCTAACTCATTTTTGCACATCTCTAACCCCTTTTAAGCTACTTTTGGCAATTTCTTATCCATTTTTTGTCCATTTCTAACCATTTTTCTCCATTTCTAACACATTTTTTTTGCTCTACCTGAACGATTTTTGCCAACTTTCCACTCGTTTGAAGGTTTTTTCTATTTCCTTTCTAACCAACTTTTCCCCATTTCTTACCTGCTTTAACCCATTTTTGCCATTTCTAACCATTGCACACACATCTCTAACCTGCTTTTAAAGCCTTTTTGGCCATTTCTAACCCGCTTTTGGCCAACTTAGGCCATTTCTAACCGTTTTCGCACATCTCTAACCCGCTTTAAAGCTTTTTTGGCCGTTTCTAACCCATTTTAAGCCAGCTTTGGTCATTTCTGACCCATTTTTTGCACATCTCTAACCTTTTTTAAGCTGGTTTTGGCTATTTCTCACTCATCTCTGCTTACCTCTAACCCTTTTTAAACCGGTTTTGGCCATTTCTAATCCATTTTTGTCCATTTCTAACCCGTTTTAAATCATTTTTGGCCATTTCTATCCATTTTTGCACATCTCTAATCCTTTTTAAGCCTTTTTGGGCTATATCTTCACCATTTTTTCCCTCATTCAAAACTTTTTATGCTTTTTTTCTGTTTCTAATGCAGTTTTTCCCATTTCTCTCCGCTTTAATCCTTTTTTGGCCATTTCTGACCAGTTTTTGCACATCTCTAACCTGCTTTAAAGCCTTTTTGGCCATTTCTATCCCAGTTTTTGCATATCTCTAACCCTTTTTAAGCCTTTTTTGGCTATACCTTAACCATTTTTGCCCTCCTTCAACTCTTATTAAGCTTTTTTTTCTTCAGTTTCTAACACAGTTTCTCCCAATTATTACCCGCTTTAATCCATTTTAGGCCATTTCTAACCCACTTTTACACATCTCTAACCTGCTTTAAAGCATTTTTGGCCATTTCCAACCATTTTTGGCACATCTATAAGCCCTTTTAAGCCATTTTTTGCCATTTTCATAACCCATTTTTGCACATCTCTAACCCTTTTAAAGCCATGTTTTGCCTCTTTCTACACGATGTTTTCTCGCTCTCAACCCGTTTTAAGCCATTTTTAGTTCTTTTCTAACTCATTTTTTTGCCTGTTTCTCACACGATTTAAACCGTTTTCGGCTATATCTAACCCATTTTTGCTCACTCCTAACGCATTTTAAGCCATTTTTCACCATTTCTGTCCCAATTTAAACCTTCTGGGCCATTTCTAGCACAGTTTTGCAAACTTCTAACCCATTTTAAGCAATTTTGGCCATTCCTACCCAGTTTTACCCCTATCTAACCACCTTTAAGCCGCTTTTTGGCCATTTATAACCCATTTTTCCTCAGCTCTAACCCTTTTTAAGCCTTTTTTTTGCTCTACCTGAACGATTTTTGCCAACTTTCCACTCGTTTGAAGGTTTTTTCTCTTCCCTTTCTAACCAACTTTTCCCCATTTCTTACCTGCTTTAACCCATTTTTGCCATTTCTAACCATTGCACACACATCTCTAACCTGCTTTAAAGCCTTTTTGGCCATTTCTAACCCGCTTTTGGCCAACTTAGGCCATTTCTAACCCGTTTTCGCACATCTCTAACCCGCTTTAAAGCTTTTTTGGCCGTTTCTAACCCGTTTTAAGCCAGCTTTGGTCATTTCTGACCCATTTTTGCACATCTCTAACCTTTTTTAAGCCGGTTTTGGCTATTTCTCACTCATCTCTGCTTACCTCTAACCCTTTTTAAACCGGTTTTGGCCATTTCTAATCCAATTTTTGTCCATTTCTAACCCGTTTTAAATCATTTTTGGCCATTTCTATCCCATTTTTGCGTGTCTAGAACCCTTTTAATGCATTTTTGACTCATTCTAAACCATTTTTGCCCACTTTCCACCCGTTTTAAGCTAGTTTTTTTCTGTTTCTAACCCAGTTTTCCCCATTTCTTTACCCACTTGAATCCATTTTTGGCCATTTCTAGCCCATTTTTGCACATCTCTAACCTGCTTTAAAGCAGTTTTGGCCATTTCTAACCATTTCTGGCACATCTCTAACCTCTTTTAAGCCATTCTTTGCCATTTCTAACCCATTTCTGCTCATCTTTAGCCCTTTTAAAGACACGTTTGGGTCTTTCTACACCATTTTTTCTGACTTTCAACCTGGTTTAAGCCATTTTTCTTTCCTTTTCTAACTCATTTTTTGCCCATTGCTCACACGATTTAAACCATTTTTGGATTTATCTAAACCATTTTTACACACTTCTAACACATTTTAAGCCATTTTTCACTATTTCTATCCCATTTTAAGGCGTTTTTGGCCATTTCTAACCCATTTTTGCATACATCTAACCCTTTTAAAGCCGTTTTGGGCTCTTTCTAAAACACTTTCTTCTGCATTCAAGTAATTATAAGCATTTTTTTTTCTTTTCTGACCCATTTTTGGCCCAGTTCTCACACGTTTTATGCCATTTTCGGCTACATCTAACCCTTTTTTACCCACTACTAACCCATTTTAACCCTTTTTTGGCTATATCTAACCCATTTTAAGCTATTTTTGGCCATTTCTAACCCTTTTTTGCTCATCTCTAGCCCCTTTTAAGCCAATTTTGGCTTTTTCTAAACCGTTCTCGCGTACCTCTAACCCTTTTAAGCCGGTTTTGGCCATTTCTAATGCATTTTTTGTCCATTTTTGAGGCTTTTTAAATAAATTTTGGCCATTTCTATTCCATTTTTGCAAATCTCTAACCCTTTTAAAGCCATTTTTGGTTCTTTCTAAACCATTTCTCCCCACTTTCAACACAGTTTATGCTATTTTTTTTTCTGTTTCTAACCCAGTTTTCTGCATTTCTCACCATCTTTAATCCATTTTTTGCCACTTCTAACCATTTTATTTTTTATTTTTTTTACACATCTCTTACCTGCTTTAAAGCCTTTTTGGCCATTTCTAACCCAATTTTGGCCATTCTTAACCTGTTTTATGCCATTCTTGGCCATTTCTAACTCATTTTTGCACATCTCTAACCCCTTTTAAGCTACTTTTGGCCATTTCTTATCCATTTTTTGTCCATTTCTAACCCATTTTTCTCCATTTCTAACACTTTTTTTTGCTCTACCTGAACGATTTTTGCCAACTTTCCACTCGTTTGAAGGTTTTTTCTATTTCCTTTCTAACCAACTTTTCCCCATTTCTTACCTGCTTTAACCCATTTTTGCCATTTCTAACCATTGCACACACATCTCTAACCTGCTTTAAAGCCTTTTTGGCCATTTCTAACCCGCTTTTGGCCAACTTAGGCCATTTCTAACCCGTTTTCGCACATCTCTAACCCGCTTTAAAGCTTTTTTGGCCGTTTCTAACCCGTTTTAAGCCAGCTTTGGTCATTTCTGACCCATTTTTGCACATCTCTAACCTTTTTTAAGCCGGTTTTGGCTATTTCTCACTCATCTCTGCTTACCTCTAACCCTTTTTAAACCGGTTTTGGCCATTTCTAATCCAATTTTTGAACATTTCTAACCCGTTTTAAATCATTTTTGGCCATTTCTATCCCATTTTTGCGTGTCTAGAACCCTTTTAATGCATTTTTGACTCATTCTAAACCATTTTTGCCCACTTTCCACCCGTTTTAAGCTAGTTTTTTTCTGTTTCTAACCCAGTTTTCCCCATTTCTTTACCCACTTGAATCCATTTTTGGCCATTTCTAGCCCATTTTTGCACATCTCTAACCTGCTTTAAAGCAGTTTTGGCCATTTCTAACCATTTCTGGCACATCTCTAACCTCTTTTAAGCCATTCTTTGCCATTTCTAACCCATTTCTGCTCATCTCTAGCCCTTTTAAAGACACGTTTGGGTCTTTCTACACCATTTTTTCTGACTTTCAACCTGGTTTAAGCCATTTTTCTTTCCTTTTCTAACTCATTTTTTGCCCATTGCTCACACGATTTAAACCATTTTGGGGTTTATCTAAACCATTTTTACACACTTCTAACACATTTTAAGCCATTTTTCACTATTTCTATCCCATTTTAAGGCGTTTTTGGCCATTTGTAACCCATTTTTGCATACATCTAACCCTTTTAAAGCCGTTTTGGGCTCTTTCTAAAACACTCTCTTCCGCATTCAAGTAATTATAAGCATTTTTTTTTCTTTTCTGACCAATTTTTGGCCCAGTTCTCACACGTTTTATGCCATTTTCGGCTACATCTAACCCTTTTTTACCCACTACTAACCCATTTTAACCCTTTTTTGGCTATATCTAACCCATTTTAAGCTATTTTTGGCCATTTCTAACCCTTTTTTGCTCATCTCTAGCCCCTTTTAAGCCTAATTTGGCTTTTTCTAAACCGTTCTCGCATACCTCTAACCCTTTTAAGCCGGTTTTGGCCATTTCTAATGCATTTTTTGTCCATTTTTGAGGCTTTTTAAATAAATTTTGGCCATTTCTATTCCATTTTTGCAAATCTCTAACCCTTTTAAAGCCATTTTTGGTTCTTTCTAAACCATTTCTCCCCACTTTCAACACGGTTTATGCTATTTTTTTTTTTTCCGTTTCTAACTCAGTTTTCTGCATTTCTCACCATCTTTAATCCATTTTTTTGCCACTTCTAACCATTTTATTTTTTTTTTTTTTTTTGCACATCTCTTACCTGCTTTAAAGCCTTTTTGGCCATTTCTAACCCATTTTTGGCCATTCTTAACCTGTTTTATGCCATTCTTGGCCATTTCTAACTCATTTTTGCACATCTCTAACCCCTTTTAAGCTACTTTTGGCCATTTCTTATCCATTTTTTATCCATTTCTAACCCATTTTTCTCCATTTCTAACACATTTTAAAGAGTTTTTGGCCATTTCTATCCCAGTTTTTGCACATCTCTAATCCTATTTAAGCCTTTTTGGGCTATATCTTCACCATTTTTTCCCTCATTCAAAACTTTTTATGCTTTTTTTCTGTTTCTAATGCAGTTTTTCCCATTTCTCTCCCGCTTTAATCCATTTTTGGCCATTTCTGACCAGTTTTTGCACATCTCTAACCTGCTTTAAAGCCTTTTTGGCCATTTCTATCCCAGTTTTTGCATATCTCTTACCCTTTTTAAGCCTTTTTTGGCTATACCTTAACCATTTTTGCCCTCCTTCAACTCTTATTAAGCTTTTTTTTTTTTTTTTTCTAACACAGTTTCTCCCAATTATTACCCGCTTTAATCCATTTTTGGCCATTTCTAACCCACTTTTACACATCTCTAACCTGCTTTAAAGCATTTTTGGCCATTTCCAACCATTTTTGGCACATCTATAAGCCCTTTTAAGCCATTTTTTGCCATTTCTAACCCATTTTTGCTCACTCCTAACGCATTTTAAGCCATTTTTCACCATTTCTGTCCCAATTTAAACCTTCTGGGCCATTTCTAGCACAGTTTTGCAAACTTCTAACCCATTTTAAGCAATTTTTGGCCATTCCTACCCCAGTTTTACCCCTATCTAACCACCTTTAAGCCGCTTTTGGCCATTTATAACCCAATTTTCCTCAGCTCTAACCCTTTTTAAGCCTTTTTTTGCTCTACCTGAACGATTTTTGCCAACTTTCCACTCGTTTGAAGGTTTTTTCTCTTCCCTTTCTAACCAACTTTTCCCCATTTCTTACCTGCTTTAACCCATTTTTGCCATTTCTAACCATTGCACACACATCTCTAACCTGCTTTAAAGCCTTTTTGGCCATTTCTAACCCGCTTTTGGCCAACTTAGGCCATTTCTAACCCGTTTTCGCACATCTCTAACCCGCTTTAAAGCTTTTTTGGCCGTTTCTAACCCGTTTTAAGCCAGCTTTGGTCATTTCTGACCCATTTTTGCACATCTCTAACCTTTTTTAAGCCGGTTTTGGCTATTTCTCACTCATCTCTGCTTACCTCTAACCCTTTTTAAACCGGTTTTGGCCATTTCTAATCCAATTTTTGAACATTTCTAACCCGTTTTAAATCATTTTTGGCCATTTCTATCCCATTTTTGCGTGTCTAGAACCCTTTTAATGCATTTTTGACTCATTCTAAACCATTTTTGCCCACTTTCCACCCGTTTTAAGCTAGTTTTTTTCTGTTTCTAACCCAGTTTTCCCCATTTCTTTACCCACTTGAATCCATTTTTGGCCATTTCTAGCCCATTTTTGCACATCTCTAACCTGCTTTAAAGCAGTTTTGGCCATTTCTAACCATTTCTGGCACATCTCTAACCTCTTTTAAGCCATTCTTTGCCATTTCTAACCCATTTCTGCTCATCTCTAGCCCTTTTAAAGACACGTTTGGGTCTTTCTACACCATTTTTTCTGACTTTCAACCTGGTTTAAGCCATTTTTCTTTCCTTTTCTAACTCATTTTTTGCCCATTGCTCACACGATTTAAACCATTTTGGGGTTTATCTAAACCATTTTTACACACTTCTAACACATTTTAAGCCATTTTTCACTATTTCTATCCCATTTTAAGGCGTTTTTGGCCATTTGTAACCCATTTTTGCATACATCTAACCCTTTTAAAGCCGTTTTGGGCTCATTCTAAAACACTCTCTTCCGCATTCAAGTAATTATAAGCATTTTTTTTTCTTTTCTGACCCATTTTTGGCCCAGTTCTCACACGTTTTATGCCATTTTCGGCTACATCTAACCCTTTTTTACCCACTACTAACCCATTTTAACCCTTTTTTGGCTATATCTAACCCATTTTAAGCTATTTTTGGCCATTTCTAACCCTTTTTTGCTCATCTCTAGCCCCTTTTAAGCCTAATTTGGCTTTTTCTAAACCGTTCTCGCATACCTCTAACCCTTTTAAGCCGGTTTTGGCCATTTCTAATGCATTTTTTGTCCATTTTTGAGGCTTTTTAAATAAATTTTGGCCATTTCTATTCCATTTTTGCAAATCTCTAACCCTTTTAAAGCCATTTTTGGTTCTTTCTAAACCATTTCTCCCCACTTTCAACACGGTTTATGCTATTTTTTTTTTCCGTTTCTAACTCAGTTTTCTGCATTTCTCACCATCTTTAATCCATTTTTTTGCCACTTCTAACCATTTTATTTTTTTTTTTTTTTGCACATCTCTTACCTGCTTTAAAGCCTTTTTGGCCATTTCTAACCCATTTTTGGCCATTCTTAACCTGTTTTATGCCATTCTTGGCCATTTCTAACTCATTTTTGCACATCTCTAACCCCTTTTAAGCTACTTTTGGCCATTTCTTATCCATTTTTTATCCATTTCTAACCCATTTTTCTCCATTTCTAACACATTTTAAAGAGTTTTTGGCCATTTCTATCCCATTTTTGCACATCTCTAATCCTATTTAAGCCTTTTTGGGCTATATCTTCACCATTTTTTCCCTCATTCAAAACTTTTTATGCTTTTTTTCTGTTTCTAATGCAGTTTTTCCCATTTCTCTCCCGCTTTAATCCATTTTTGGCCATTTCTGACCAGTTTTTGCACATCTCTAACCTGCTTTAAAGCCTTTTTGGCCATTTCTATCCCAGTTTTTGCATATCTCTTACCCTTTTTAAGCCTTTTTTGGCTATACCTTAACCATTTTTGCCCTCCTTCAACTCTTATTAAGCTTTTTTTTTTTTTTTTTCTAACACAGTTTCTCCCAACTATTACCCGCTTTAATCCATTTTTGGCCATTTCTAACCCACTTTTACACATCTCTAACCTGCTTTAAAGCATTTTTGGCCATTTCCAACCATTTTTGGCACATCTATAAGCCCTTTTAAGCCATTTTTTGCCATTTCTAACCCATTTTTGCTCACTCCTAATGCATTTTAAGCCATTTTTCACCATTTCTGTCCCAATTTAAACCTTCTGGGCCATTTCTAGCACAGTTTTGCAAACTTCTAACCCATTTTAAGCAATTTTTGGCCATTCCTACCCCAGTTTTACCCCTATCTAACCACCTTTAAGCCGCTTTTGGCCATTTATAACCCAATTTTCCTCAGCTCTAACCCTTTTTAAGCCTTTTTTTTGCTCTACCTGAACGATTTTTGCCAACTTTCCACTCGTTTGAAGGTTTTTTCTATTTCCTTTCTAACCAACTTTTCCCCATTTCTTACCTGCTTTAACCCATTTTTGCCATTTCTAACCATTGCACACACATCTCTAACCTGCTTTAAAGCCTTTTTGGCCATTTCTAACCCGCTTTTGGCCAACTTAGGCCATTTCTAACCCGTTTTCGCACATCTCTAACCCGCTTTAAAGCTTTTTTGGCCGTTTCTAACCCGTTTTAAGCCAGCTTTGGTCATTTCTGACCCATTTTTGCACATCTCTAACCTTTTTTAAGCCGGTTTTGGCTATTTCTCACTCATCTCTGCTTACCTCTAACCCTTTTTAAACCGGTTTTGGCCATTTCTAATCCAATTTTTGAACATTTCTAACCCGTTTTAAATCATTTTTGGCCATTTCTATCCCATTTTTGCGTGTCTAGAACCCTTTTAATGCATTTTTGACTCATTCTAAACCATTTTTGCCCACTTTCCACCCGTTTTAAGCTAGTTTTTTTCTGTTTCTAACCCAGTTTTCCCCATTTCTTTACCCACTTGAATCCATTTTTGGCCATTTCTAGCCCATTTTTGCACATCTCTAACCTGCTTTAAAGCAGTTTTGGCCATTTCTAACCATTTCTGGCACATCTCTAACCTCTTTTAAGCCATTCTTTGCCATTTCTAACCCATTTCTGCTCATCTCTAGCCCTTTTAAAGACACGTTTGGGTCTTTCTACACCATTTTTTCTGACTTTCAACCTGGTTTAAGCCATTTTTCTTTCGTTTTCTAACTCATTTTTTGCCCATTGCTCACACGATTTAAACCATTTTTGGATTTATCTAAACCATTTTTACACACTTCTAACACATTTTAAGCCATTTTTCACTATTTCTATCCCATTTTAAGGCGTTTTTGGCCATTTGTAACCCATTTTTGCATACATCTAACCCTTTTAAAGCCGTTTTGGGCTCTTTCTAAAACACTCTCTTCCGCATTCAAGTAATTATAAGCATTTTTTTTTCTTTTCTGACCCATTTTTGGCCCAGTTCTCACACGTTTTATGCCATTTTCGGCTACATCTAACCCTTTTTTACCCACTACTAACCCATTTTAACCCTTTTTTGGCTATATCTAACCCATTTTAAGCTATTTTTGGCCATTTCTAACCCTTTTTTGCTCATCTCTAGCCCCTTTTAAGCCTAATTTGGCTTTTTCTAAGCCGTTCTCGCATACCTCTAACCCTTTTAAGCCGGTTTTGGCCATTTCTAATGCATTTTTTGTCCATTTTTGAGGCTTTTTAAATAAATTTTGGCCATTTCTATTCCATTTTTGCAAATCTCTAACCCTTTTAAAGCCATTTTTGGTTCTTTCTAAACCATTTCTCCCCACTTTCAACACGGTTTATGCTATTTTTTTTTTCCGTTTCTAACTCAGTTTTCTGCATTTCTCACCATCTTTAATCCATTTTTTTGCCACTTCTAACCATTTTATTTTTTTTTTTTTTTTGCACATCTCTTACCTGCTTTAAAGCCTTTTTGGCCATTTCTAACCCATTTTTGGCCATTCTTAACCTGTTTTATGCCATTCTTGGCCATTTCTAACTCATTTTTGCACATCTCTAACCCCTTTTAAGCTACTTTTGGCCATTTCTTATCCATTTTTTATCCATTTCTAACCCATTTTTCTCCATTTCTAACACATTTTAAAGAGTTTTTGGCCATTTCTATCCCAGTTTTTGCACATCTCTAATCCTTTTTAAGCCTTTTTGGGCTATATCTTCACCATTTTTTCCCTAATTCAAAACTTTTTATGCTTTTTTTCTGTTTCTAATGCAGTTTTTCCCATTTCTCTCCCGCTTTAATCCATTTTTGGCCATTTCTGACCAGTTTTTGCACATCTCTAACCTGCTTTAAAGCCTTTTTGGCCATTTCTATCCCAGTTTTTGCATATCTCTTACCCTTTTTAAGCCTTTTTTGGCTATACCTTAACCATTTTTGCCCTCCTTCAACTCTTATTAAGCTTTTTTTTTTTTTTTTTCTAACACAGTTTCTCCCAACTATTACCCGCTTTAATCCATTTTTGGCCATTTCTAACCCACTTTTACACATCTCTAACCTGCTTTAAAGCATTTTTGGCCATTTCCAACCATTTTTGGCACATCTATAAGCCCTTTTAAGCCATTTTTTGCCATTTCTAACCCATTTTTGCTCCTAACGCATTTTAAGCCATTTTTCACCATTTCTGTCCCAATTTAAACCTTCTGGGCCATTTCTAGCACAGTTTTGCAAACTTCTAACCCATTTTAAGCAATTTTTGGCCATTCCTACCCCAGTTTTACCCCTATCTAACCACCTTTAAGCCGCTTTTGGCCATTTATAACCCAATTTTCCTCAGCTCTAACCCTTTTTAAGCCTTTTTTTGCTCTACCTGAACGATTTTTGCCAACTTTACACTCGTTTGAAGGTTTTTTCTCTTCCCTTTCTAACCAACTTTTCCCCATTTCTTACCTGCTTTAACCCATTTTTGCCATTTCTAACCATTGCACACACATCTCTAACCTGCTTTAAAGCCTTTTTGGCCATTTCTAACCCGCTTTTGGCCAACTTAGGCCATTTCTAACCCGTTTTCGCACATCTCTAACCCGCTTTAAAGCTTTTTTGGCCGTTTCTAACCCATTTTAAGCCAGCTTTGGTCATTTCTGACCCATTTTTGCACATCTGTAACCCGCTTTAAAGCTTTTTTGGCCGTTTCTAACCCATTTTAAGCCAGCTTTGGTCATTTCTGACCCATTTTTGCACATCTCTAACCTTTTTTAAGCTGGTTTTGGCTATTTCTCACTCATCTCTGCTTACCTCTAACCCTTTTTAAACCGGTTTTGGCCATTTCTAATCCAATTTTTGTCCATTTCTAACCCGTTTTAAATCATTTTTGGCCATTTCTATCCCATTTTTGCATGTCTAGAACCCTTTTAATGTATGTTGCAGAGTTGCAAAGCTCGCTGTGCGCTGAAGATGATCTGTAGGAAAATTTTGTCCTGGCTTTTCTGCTCTTTCAGCAGTGTCTAAACGTTCCTGCTCTACTTACTCTTGCTGCAGCTCACAGAGAGCGTGCACTGGAGAGGTTGTATTCAAACGGTCTTTTTGGAGAAAGTGTGAAGAGTGACCGCAATGTTTCTGTCACAGTTGCAAAGCTCACTGTGTGCTATAGATGACCAGCAGGAGGTTTTTCGCAAGGCTCTTCTGCTGTTTTAGCACAGTCTAAACATTGCTGCTCTACTCTCTCTGTTGCTGCTCAGCAGAGAGCTGGCACAGAGATGTTGGATTCAACTGGTCTTTCAGGCAGGAAAGGGAGGAGTGACAGCAATGTGTGTTGCAGAGTTGCAAAGCTCGCTGTGCGCTGACGATGATGAGCAGGAACATTTTGGCCTGGCTCTTCTGCTCTTTCAGCAGAGTCTAAACGTTCCTGCTCTACTCACTGTGCTGCTGCTCAGAGAGAGCGGGCACTGGAAAGGTTGCATTCAAATGGACTTTTAGGAGATAAAGTGACCAGTGACAGTAATGTGTGTGTCCCAGTTGCAAAGCTCACTGTGTGCTGAAGATGATCAGCAGGAACTTTGTGCATGTCTCTTCTGCTGTTTCAGCAGAGACCAAACGTAACTGCTATATTCTGCTGCTGCTGACAAAGAGCAAGCACAGGAGTTGTAGGATTCGATTGGACTTTCAGGTAGGAAAGTGAGGGGTGACAGCAATGTGTGTGACACAGTTTCAAAGCTCACTGTGCGCTGAAGATGCCCAGCCGGAGTTTCCCTGCTGGCCCATCGGCTGTGGGATTAGAGGTCAAGCGCTTAGTGCTCCCCTGTCACAACTGCTCTTGAAAGGAGAGAGGGCCCCAGAAAAGTTGGATTCAAATGCACATTTAGGAGATAAAGTGAGGAGTGACAGCAATGTTTGTGTCACAGTTGCAAAGCTAACTGTGTGCTAAACATGATCAGCAGGAGCTTTTTCGCAAGGCTCTTCTGCTGTTTTAGCACAGTCGAAACATTGCTGCTCTACTCTCTCTGTTGCTGCTCAGCAGAGAGAGAGCACAGAGATGTTGGATTCAATTGGTCTTTCAGGCAGGAAAGGGAGGAGAGACAGCAATGCATGTTGCAGAGTTGCAAAGCTCGCTGTGCGCTGAAGATGATCTGTAGGAACATTTTGGCCTGGCTTTTCTGCTCTTTCAGCAGTGTCTAAACGTTCCTGCTCTACTTACTCTTGCTGCAGCTCACAGAGAGCGTGCACTGGAGAGGTTGTATTCAAACGGTCTTTTTGGAGAAAGAGTGAAGAGTGACAGCAATGTTTGTGTCACAGTTGCAAAGCTCACTGTGTGCTATAGATGACCAGCAGGAGGTTTTTCGCAAGGCTCTTCTGCTGTTTTAGCACAGTCTAAACATTGCTGCTCTACTCTCTCTGTTGCTGCTCAGCAGAGAGCAGGCACAGAGATGTTGGATTCAACTGGTCTTTCAGGCAGGAAAGGGAGGAGTGACAGCAATGTGTGTTGCAGAGTTGCAAAGCTCGCTGTGCGCTGACGATGATGAGCAGGAACATTTTGGCCTGGCTCTTCTGCTCTTTCAGCAGAGTCTAAACGTTCCTGCTCTACTCACTCTGCTGCTGCTCAGAGAGAGCGGGCACTGGAAAGGTTGCATTCAAATGGACTTTTAGGAGATAAAGTGACCAGTGACAGTAATGTGTGTGTCACAGTTGCAAAGCTCACTGTGCGCTGAAGATGCCCAGCCGGAGTTTCCCTGCTGGCCCATCGGCTGTGGGATTAGAGGTCAAGCGCTTCGTGCTCCCTTGTCACAACTGCTCTTGAAAGGAGAGAGGGCACCCGAAACTTTGGATTCAAATGCACTTTTAGGAGATAAAGTGAGGAGTGAGAGCAATGTTTGTGTCACAGTTGCAAAGCTAACTGTGTGCTAAACATGATCAGCAGGAGCTTTTTCGCAAGGCTCTTCTGCTGTTTTAGCACAGTCGAAACATTGCTGCTCTACTCTCTCTGTTGCTGCTCAGCAGAGAGAGAGCACAGAGATGCTGGATTCAATTGGTCTTTCAGGCAGGAAAGGGAGGAGAGACAGCAATGTATGTTGCAGAGTTGCAAAGCTCGCTGTGCGCTGAAGATGATCTGTAGGAACATTTTGGCCTGGCTTTTCTGCTCTTTCAACAGTGTCTAAACGTTCCTGCTCTACTTACTCTTGCTGCAGCTCACAGAGAGCGTGCACTGGAGAGGTTGTATTCAAACGGTCTTTTTGGAGAAAGTGTGAAGAGTGACAGCAATGTTTGTGTCACAGTTGCAAAGCTCACTGTGTGCTATAGATGACCAGCAGGAGGTTTTTCGCAAGGCTCTTCTGCTGTTTTAGCACAGTCTAAACATTGCTGCTCTACTCTCTCTGTTGCTGCTCAGCAGAGAGCTGGCACAGAGATGTTGGATTCAACTGGTCTTTCAGGCAGGAAAGGGAGGAGTGACAGCAATGTGTGTTGCAGAGTTGCAAAGCTCGCTGTGCGCTGACGATGATGAGCAGGAACATTTTGGCCTGGCTCTTCTGCTCTTTCAGCAGAGTCTAAACGTTCCTGCTCTACTCACTCTGCTGCTGCTCAGAGAGAGCGGGCACTGGAAAGGTTGCATTCAAATGGACTTTTAGGAGATAAAGTGACCTGTGACAGTAATGTGTGTGTCACAGTTGCAAAGCTCACTGTGTGCTGAAGATGATCAGCAGGAACTTTGTGCATGTCTCTTCTGCTGTTTCAGCAGAGACCAAACGTAACTGCTATATTCTGCTGCTGCTGACAAAGAGCAAGCACAGGAGTTGTAGGATTCAATTGGACTTTCAGGTAGGAAAGTGAGGGGTGACAGCTATGTGTGTGACACAGTTTCAAAGCTCACTGTGCGCTGAAGATGCCCAGCCGGAGTTTCCCTGCTGGCCCATCGGCTGTGGGATTAGAGGTCAAGCGCTTCGTGCTCCCCTGTCACAACTGCTCTTGAAAGGAGAGAGGGCCCCAGAAACGTTGGAGCTTTTAGACACTGCTGAAAGTGCAGAAAAGCCAGGACAAAATGTTCCTACAGATCATCTTCAGCGCACAGCGAGCTTTGCAACTCTGCAACATACTTTGCTGTCACTCCTCCCTTTCCTGCCTGAAAGACCAATTGAATCCAACATCTCTGTGCTCTCTCTCTGCTGAGCAGCAACAGAGAGAGTGGAGCAGCAATGTTTCGACTGTGCTAAAACAGCAGAAGAGCCTTGCGAAAAAGCTCCTGCTGATCATGTTTAGCACACAGTGAGCTTTGCAACTGTGACACACACATTACTGTCACTGGTCACTTTATCTCCTAAAAGTCCATTTGAATGCAACCTTTCCAATGCCGCTCTCTCTGAGCAGCAGCAGAGTGAGTAGAGCAGGAACGTTTAGACTCTGCTGAAAGAGCAGAAGAGCCAGGCCAAAATGTTCCTGCTGATCATCGTCAGCGCACAGCGAGCTTTGCAACTCTGCAACACACATTGCTGTCACTCCTCCCTTTCCTGCCTGAAAGACCAGTTGAATCCAACATCTCTGTGCCAGCTCTCTGCTGAGCAGCAACAGAGAGAGTAGAGCAGCAATGTTTAGACTGTGCTAAAACAGCAGAAGAGCCTTGCGAAAAACCTCCTGCTGGTCATCTATAGCACACAGTGAGCTTTGCAACTGTGACACAAACATTGCTGTCACTCTTCACTCTTTCTCCAAAAAGACCGTTTGAATACAACCTCTCCAGTGCACGCTCTCTGTGAGCTGCAGCAAGAGTAAGTAGAGCAGGAACGTTTAGACACTGCTGAAAGAGCGGAAAAGCCAGGCCAAAATGTTCCTACAGATCATCTTCAGCGCACAGCGAGCTTTGCAACTCTGCAACATCCATTGCTGTCACTCCTCCCTTTCCTGCCTGAAAGACCAATTGAATCCAACATCTCTGTGCTCTCTCTCTGCTAGAGCAGCAACAGAGAGAGTAGAGCAGCAATGTTTCGACTGTTATAAAACAGCAGAAGAGCCTAGCCAAAAATGCTCCTGCTGATCATGTTTAGCACACAGTTAGCTTTGCAACTGTGACACAAACATTGCTGTCACTCCTCACTTTATCTCCTAAAAGTGCATTTGAATCCAACGTTTCTGGGGCCCTCTCTCCTTTCAAGAGCAGTTGTGACAGGAGAGCACTAAGCGCTTGACCTCTAATCCCACAGCCGATGGGCCAGCAGGGATACTCCGGCTGGGCATCTTCAGCGCACAGTGAGCTTTGAAACTGTGTCACACACATTGCTGTCACCCCTCACTTTCCTACCTGAAAGTCCAATTGAATCCTACAACTCCTGTGCTTGCTCTTTGTCAGCAGCAGCAGAATATAGCAGTTACGTTTGGTCTCTGCTGAAACAGCAGAAGAGACATGCACAAAGTTCCTGCTGATCATCTTCAGCACACAGTGAGCTTTGCAACTGTGACACACACATTACTGTCACTGGTCACTTTATCTCCTAAAAGTCCATTTGAATGCGACCTTTCCAGTGCCCGCTCTCTCTGAGCAGCAGCAGAGTGAGTAGAGCAGGAACGTTTAGACTCTGCTGAAAGAGCAGAAGAGCCAGGCCAAAATGTTCCTGCTCATCATCGTCAGCGCACAGCGAGCTTTGCAACTCTGCAACACACATTGCTGTCACTCCTCCCTTTCCTGCCTGAAAGACCAGTTGAATCCAACATCTCTGTGCCAGCTCTCTGCTGAGCAGCAACAGAGAGAGTAGAGCAGCAATGTTTAGACTGTGCTAAAACAGCAGAAGAGCCTTGCGAAAAACCTCCTGCTGGTCATCTATAGCACACAGTGAGCTTTGCAACTGTGACACAAACATTGCTGTCACTCTTCACTCTTTCTCCAAAAAGACCGTTTGAATACAACCTCTCCAGTGCACGCTCTCTGTGAGCTGCAGCAAGAGTAAGTAGAGCAGGAGCGTTTAGACACTGCTGAAAGAGCAGAAAAGCCAGGACAAAATGTTCCTACAGATCATCTTCAGCGCACAGCGAGCTTTGCCACTCTGCAACATCCATTGCTGTCACTCCTCCCTTTCCTGCCTGAAAGACCAATTGAATCCAACATCTCTGTGCTCTCTCTCTGCTGAGCAGCAACAGAGAGAGTAGAGCAGCAATGTTTCGACTGTGCTAAAACAGCAGAAGAGCCTTGCGAAAAAGCTCCTGCTGATCATGTTTAGCACACAGTTAGCTTTGCAACTGTGACACAAACATTGCTGTCACTCCACACTTTATCTCCTAAAAGTGCATTTGAATCCAACGTTTCTGGTGCCCTCTCTCCTTTCAAGAGCAGTTGTGACAGGGGAGCACAAAGCACTTGACCTCTAATCCCACAGCCGATGGGCCAGCAGGGAAACTCCGGCTGGGCATCTTCAGCGCACAGTGAGCTTTGAAACTGTGTCACACACATTGCTGTCACCCCTCACTTTCCTACCTGAAAGTCCAATTGAATCCTACAACTCCTGTGCTTGCTCTTTGTCAGCAGCAGCAGAATATAGCAGTTACGTTTGGTCTCTGCTGAAACAGCAGAAGAGACATGCACAAAGTTCCTGCTGATCATCTTCAGCACACAGTGAGCTTTGCAACCGTGACACACACATTACTGTCACTGGTCACTTTATCTCCTAAAAGTCCATTTGAATGCAACCTTTCCAATGCCGCTCTCTCTGAGCAGCAGCAGAGTGAGTAGAGCAGGAACGTTTAGACTCTGCTGAAAGAGCAGAAGAGCCAGGCCAAAATGTTCCTGCTGATCATCGTCAGCACACAGCGAGCTTTGCAACTCTGCAACACACATTGCTGTCACTCCTCCCTTCATCTCCTAATAGTCCGTTTGAATCCATTGTCTCTCGCGCCCTCTCTCGTTTGAACAGCAGCAGTGACACGTGAACACGAGCTCTTGGCCTCTGCTCCCACAGCCGAAGAGCCAGGAGTGAAAGCTCCGGCTATGCTCTTTCAGCACGCAGTCAGCTTTGCAACTGTGACACATATATTGCTGTCGCTCCTCACATTCCTACCTCAAAGTCCAATTGAATCCCAAATCTCTGTGCCCTTTCTCTGCTGTGCAGCAGCAGAGAGGGTAGAGCAGGAACGTTTAGACCCTACTCAAAGAATAGAAGAGCCAGGACAAAATGTTCCTGCAGATCATCTTCAGCGCACAGCGAGCTTTGTAACTCTGCAGCACACATTGCTGTCACTCCTCCCTTTCCTGCCTGAAAGACCAATTGAATCCAACATCTCTGTGCCAGCTCTCTGCTGAGCAGCAACAGAGAGAGTAGAGCAGCAATGTTTAGACTGTGCTAAAACAGCAGAAGAGCCTTGCGAAAAACCTCCTGCTGGTCATCTATAGCACACAGTGAGCTTTGCAACTGTGACACAAACATTGCTGTCACTCTTCACTCTTTCTCCAAAAAGACCGTTTGAATACAACCTCTCCAGTGCACGCTCTCTGTGAGCTGCAGCAAGAGTAAGTAGAGCAGGAGCGTTTAGACACTGCTGAAAGAGCAGAAAAGCCAGGCCAAAATGTTCCTACAGATCATCTTCAGCGCACAGCGAGCTTTGCAACTCTGCAACATCCATTGCTGTCACTCCTCCCTTTCCTGCCTGAAAGACCAATTGAATCCAACATCTCTGTGCTCTCTCTCTGCTGAGCAGCAACAGAGAGAGTAGAGCAGCAATGTTTACACTGTTATAAAACAGCAGAAGAGCCTTGCGAAAAAGCTCCTGCTGATCATGTTTAGCACACAGTTAGCTTTGCAACTGTGACACAAACATTGCTCTCACTCCTCACTTTATCTCCTAAAAGTGCATTTGAATCCAACGTTTCTGGTGCCCTCTCTCCTTTCAAGAGCAGTTGTGACAAGGGAGCACGAAGCGCTTGACCTCTAATCCCACAGCCGATGGGCCAGCAGGGAAACTCCGGCTGGGCATCTTCAGCGCACAGTGAGCTTTGAAACTGTGTCACACACATTGCTGTCACCCCTCACTTTCCTACCTGAAAGTCCAATTGAATCCTACAACTCCTGTGCTTGCTCTTTGTCAGCAGCAGCAGAATATAGCAGTTACGTTTGGTCTCTGCTGAAACAGCAGAAGAGACATGCACAAAGTTCCTGCTGATCATCTTCAGCACACAGTGAGCTTTGCAACTGTGACACACACATTACTGTCACTGGTCACTTTATCTCCTAAAAGTCCATTTGAATGCGACCTTTCCAGTGCCCGCTCTCTCTGAGCAGCAGCAGAGTGAGTAGAGCAGGAACGTTTAGACTCTGCTGAAAGAGCAGAAGAGCCAGGCCAAAATGTTCCTGCTCATCATCGTCAGCGCACAGCGAGCTTTGCAACTCTGCAACACACATTGCTGTCACTCCTCCCTTTCCTGCCTGAAAGACCAGTTGAATCCAACATCTCTGTGCCAGCTCTCTGCTGAGCAGCAACAGAGAGAGTAGAGCAGCAATGTTTAGACTGTGCTAAAACAGCAGAAGAGCCTTGCGAAAAACCTCCTGCTGGTCATCTATAGCACACAGTGAGCTTTGCAACTGTGACACAAACATTGCTGTCACTCTTCACTCTTTCTCCAAAAAGACCGTTTGAATACAACCTCTCCAGTGCACGCTCTCTGTGAGCTGCAGCAAGAGTAAGTAGAGCAGGAGCGTTTAGACACTGCTGAAAGAGCAGAAAAGCCAGGACAAAATGTTCCTACAGATCATCTTCAGCGCACAGCGAGCTTTGCCACTCTGCAACATCCATTGCTGTCACTCCTCCCTTTCCTGCCTGAAAGACCAATTGAATCCAACATCTCTGTGCTCTCTCTCTGCTGAGCAGCAACAGAGAGAGTAGAGCAGCAATGTTTCGACTGTGCTATAACAGCAGAAGAACCTTGCGAAAAAGCTCCTGCTGATCATGTTTAGCACACAGTTAGCTTTGCAACTGTGACACAAACATTGCTGTTACTCCTCACTTTATCTCCTAAAAGTGCATTTGAATCCAACGTTTCTGGTGCCCTCTCTCCTTTCAAGAGCAGTTGTGACAGGGGAGCACGAAGCACTTGACCTCTAATCCCACAGCCGATGGGCCAGCAGGGAAACTCCGGCTGGGCATCTTCAGCGCACAGTGAGCTTTGAAACTGTGTCACACACATTGCTGTCACCCCTCACTTTCCTACCTGAAAGTCCAATCGAATCCTACAACTCCTGTGCTTGCTCTTTGTCAGCAGCAGCAGAATATAGCAGTTACGTTTGGTCTCTGCTGAAACAGCAGAAGAGACATGCACAAAGTTCCTGCTGATCATCTTCAGCACACAGTGAGCTTTGCAACTGGGACACACACATTACTGTCACTGGTCACTTTATCTCCTAAAAGTCCATTTGAATGCAACCTTTCCAGTGCCCGCTCTCTCTGAGCAGCAGCAGAGTGAGTAGAGCAGGAACGTTTAGACTCTGCTGAAAGAGCAGAAGAGCCAGGCCAAAATGTTCCTGCTCATCATCGTCAGCGCACAGCGAGCTTTGCAACTCTGCAACACACATTGCTGTCACTCCTCCCTTTCCTGCCTGAAAGACCAGTTGAATCCAACATCTCTGTGCCAGCTCTCTGCTGAGCAGCAACAGAGAGAGTAGAGCAGCAATGTTTAGACTGTGCTAAAACAGCAGAAGAGCCTTGCGAAAAACCTCCTGCTGGTCATCTATAGCACACAGTGAGCTTTGCAACTGTGACACAAACATTGCTGTCACTCTTCACTCTTTCTCCAAAAAGACCGTTTGAATACAACCTCTCCAGTGCACGCTCTCTGTGAGCTGCAGCAAGAGTAAGTAGAGCAGGAACGTTTAGACACTGCTGAAAGAGCGGAAAAGCCAGGCCAAAATGTTCCTACAGATCATCTTCAGCGCACAGCGAGCTTTGCAACTCTGCAACATGCATTGCTGTCTCTCCTCCCTTTCCTGCCTGAAAGACCAATTGAATCCAACATCTCTGTGCTCTCTCTCTGCTGAGCAGCAACAGAGAGAGTAGAGCAGCAATGTTTCGACTGTGCTAAAACAGCAGAAGAGCCTTGCGAAAAAGCTCCTGCTGATCATGTTTAGCACACAGTTAGCTTTGCAACTGTGACACAAACATTGCTGTCACTCCTCACTTTATCTCCTAAAAGTGCATTTGAATCCAACGTTTCGGGTGCCCTCTCTCCTTTCAAGAGCAGTTGTGACAGGGGAGCACTAAGCGCTTGACCTCTAATCCCACAGCCGATGGGCCAGCAGGGAAACTCCGGCTGGGCACCTTCAGCGCACAGTGAGCTTTGAAACTGTGTCACACACATTGCTGTCACCCCTCACTTTCCTACCTGAAAGTCCAATTGAATCCTACAACTCCTGTGCTTGCTCTTTGTCAGCAGCAGCAGAATATAGCAGTTACGTTTGGTCTCTGCTGAAACAGCAGAAGAGACATGCACAAAGTTCCTGCTGATCATCTTCAGCACACAGTGAGCTTTGCAACTGGGACACACACATTACTGTCACTGGTCACTTTATCTCCTAAAAGTCCATTTGAATGCAACCTTTCCAGTGCCGGCTCTCTCTGAGCAGCAGCAGAGTGAGTAGAGCAGGAACGTTTAGACTCTGCTGAAAGAGCAGAAGAGCCAGGCCAAAATGTTCCTGCTCATCATCGTCAGCGCACAGCGAGCTTTGCAACTCTGCAACACACATTGCTGTCACTCCTCCCTTTCCTGCCTGAAAGACGAGTTGAATCCAACATCTCTGTGCCAGCTCTCTGCTGAGCAGCAACAGAGAGAGTAGAGCAGCAATGTTTAGACTGTGCTAAAACAGCAGAAGAGCCTTGCGAAAAACCTCCTGCTGGTCATCTATAGCACACAGTGAGCTTTGCAACTGTGACACAAACATTGCTGTCACTCTTCACTCTTTCTCCAAAAAGACCGTTTGAATACAACCTCTCCAGTGCACGCTCTCTGTGAGCTGCAGCAAGAGTAAGTAGAGCAGGAACGTTTAGACACTGCTGAAAGAGCGGAAAAGCCAGGCCAAAATGTTCCTACAGATCATCTTCAGCGCACAGCGAGCTTTGCAACTCTGCAACATGCATTGCTGTCTCTCCTCCCTTTCCTGCCTGAAAGACCAATTGAATCCAACATCTCTGTGCTCTCTCTCTGCTAGAGCAGCAACAGAGAGAGTAGAGCAGCAATGTTTCGACTGTGCTAAAACAGCAGAAGAGCCTTGCGAAAAAGCTCCTGCTGATCATGTTTAGCACACAGTTAGCTTTGCAACTGTGACACAAACATTGCTGTCACTCCTCACTTTATCTCCTAAATGTGCATTTGAATCCAACGTTTCTGGGGCCCTCTCTCCTTTCAAGAGCAGTTGTGACAGGGGAGCACGAAGCGCTTGACCTCTAATCCCACAGCCGATGGGCCAGCAGGGAAACTCCGGCTGGGCACCTTCAGCGCACAGTGAGCTTTGAAACTGTGTCACACACATTGCTGTCACCCCTCACTTTCCTACCTGAAAGTCCAATTGAATCCTACAACTCCTGTGCTTGCTCTTTGTCAGCAGCAGCAGAATATAGCAGTTACGTTTGGTCTCTGCTGAAACAGCAGAAGAGACATGCACAAAGTTCCTGCTGATCATCTTCAGCACACAGTGAGCTTTGCAACTGGGACACACACATTACTGTCACTGGTCACTTTATCTCCTAAAAGTCCATTTGAATGCAACCTTTCCAGTGCCGGCTCTCTCTGAGCAGCAGCAGAGTGAGTAGAGCAGGAACGTTTAGACTCTGCTGAAAGAGCAGAAGAGCCAGGCCAAAATGTTCCTGCTCATCATCGTCAGCGCACAGCGAGCTTTGCAACTCTGCAACACACATTGCTGTCACTCCTCCCTTTCCTGCCTGAAAGACCAGTTGAATCCAACATCTCTGTGCCAGCTCTCTGCTGAGCAGCAACAGAGAGAGTAGAGCAGCAATGTTTAGACTGTGCTAAAACAGCAGAAGAGCCTTGCGAAAAACCTCCTGCTGGTCATCTATAGCACACAGTGAGCTTTGCAACTGTGACACAAACATTGCTGTCACTCTTCACTCTTTCTCCAAAAAGACCGTTTGAATACAACCTCTCCAGTGCACGCTCTCTGTGAGCTGCAGCAAGAGTAAGTAGAGCAGGAACGTTTAGACACTGCTGAAAGAGCAGAAAAGCCAGGACAAAATGTTCCTACAGATCATCTTCAGCGCACAGCGAGCTTTGCAACTCTGCAACATCCATTGCTGTCACTCCTCCCTTTCCTGCCTGAAAGACCAATTGAATCCAACATCTCTGTGCTCTCTCTCTGCTAGAGCAGCAACAGAGAGAGTAGAGCAGCAATGTTTAGACTGTGCTAAAACAGCAGAAGAGCCTTGCGAAAAAGCTCCTGCTGATCATGTTTAGCACACAGTTAGCTTTGCAACTGTGACACAAACATTGCTGTCACTCCTCACTTTATCTCCTAAAAGTGCATTTGAATCCAAAGTTTCTGGGGCCCTCTCTCCTTTCAAGAGCAGTTGTGACAGGGGAGCACGAAGCACTTGACCTCTAATCCCACAGCCGATGGGCCAGCAGGGAAACTCCGGCTGGGCATCTTCAGCGCACAGTGAGCTTTGAAACTGTGTCACACACATTGCTGTCACCCCTCACTTTCCTACCTGAAAGTCCAATCGAATCCTACAACTCCTGTGCTTGCTCTTTGTCAGCAGCAGCAGAATATAGCAGTTACGTTTGGTCTCTGCTGAAACAGCAGAAGAGACATGCACAAAGTTCCTGCTGATCATCTTCAGCACACAGTGAGCTTTGCAACTGGGACACACACATTACTGTCACTGGTCACTTTATCTCCTAAAAGTCCATTTGAATGCAACCTTTCCAGTGCCGGCTCTCTCTGAGCAGCAGCAGAGTGAGTAGAGCAGGAACGTTTAGACTGTGCTGAAAGAGCAGAAGAGCCAGGCCAAAATGTTCCTGCTCATCATCGTCAGCGCACAGCGAGCTTTGCAACTCTGCAACACACATTGCTGTCACTCCTCCCTTTCCTGCCTGAAAGACGAGTTGAATCCAACATCTCTGTGCCAGCTCTCTGCTGAGCAGCAACAGAGAGAGTAGAGCAGCAATGTTTAGACTGTGCTAAAACAGCAGAAGAGCCTTGCGAAAAACCTCCTGCTGGTCATCTATAGCACACAGTGAGCTTTGCAACTGTGACACAAACATTGCTGTCACTCTTCACTCTTTCTCCAAAAAGACCGTTTGAATACAACCTCTCCAGTGCACGCTCTCTGTGAGCTGCAGCAAGAGTAAGTAGAGCAGGAACGTTTAGACACTGCTGAAAGAGCAGAAAAGCCAGGCCAAAATGTTCCTACAGATCATCTTCAGCGCACAGCGAGCTTTGCAACTCTGCAACATGCATTGCTGTCTCTCCTCCCTTTCCTGCCTGAAAGACCAATTGAATCCAACATCTCTGTGCTCTCTCTCTGCTGAGCAGCAACAGAGAGAGTAGAGCAGCAATGTTTCGACTGTGCTAAAACAGCAGAAGAGCCTTGCGAAAAAGCTCCTGCTGATCATGTTTAGCACACAGTTAGCTTTGCAACTGTGACACAAACATTGCTCTCACTCCTCACTTTATCTCCTAAAAGTGCATTTGAATCCAAAGTTTCTGGGGCCCTCTCTCCTTTCAAGAGCAGTTGTGACAAGGGAGCACGAAGCGCTTGACCTCTAATCCCACAGCCGATGGGCCAGCAGGGAAACTCCGGCTGGGCATCTTCAGCGCACAGTGAGCTTTGCAACTGTGACACACACATTACTGTCACTGGTCACTTTATCTCCTAAAAGTCCATTTGAATGCAACCTTTCCAGTGCCCGCTCTCTCTGAGCAGCAGCAGAGTGAGTAGAGCAGGAACGTTTAGACACTGCTGAAAGAGCAGAAGAGCCAGGCCAAAATGTTCCTGCTCATCATCGTCAGCGCACAGCGAGCTTTGCAACTCTGCAACACACATTGCTGTCACTCCTCCCTTTCCTGCCTGAAAGACCAGTTGAATCCAACATCTCTGTGCCTGCTCTCTGCTGAGCAGCAACAGAGAGAGTAGAGCAGCAATGTTTAGACTGTGCTAAAACAGCAGAAGAGCCTTGCGAAAAACCTCCTGCTGGTCATCTATAGCACACAGTGAGCTTTGCAACTGTGACACAAACATTGCTGTCACTCTTCACTCTTTCTCCAAAAAGACCGTTTGAATACAACCTCTCCAGTGCACGCTCTCTGTGAGCTGCAGCAAGAGTAAGTAGAGCAGGAGCGTTTAGACACTGCTGAAAGAGCAGAAAAGCCAGGACAAAATGTTCCTACAGATCATCTTCAGCGCACAGCGAGCTTTGCAACTCTGCAACATCCATTGCTGTCACTCCTCCCTTTCCTGCCTGAAAGACCAATTGAATCCAACATCTCTGTGCTCTCTCTCTGCTAGAGCAGCAACAGAGAGAGTAGAGCAGCAATGTTTAGACTGTTCTAAAACAGCAGAAGAGCCTTGCGAAAAAGCTCCTGCTGATCATGTTTAGCACACAGTTAGCTTTGCAACTGTGACACAAACATTGCTGTCACTCCTCACTTTATCTCCTAAAAGTGCATTTGAATCCAACGTTTCTGGGGCCCTCTCTCCTTTCAAGAGCAGTTGTGACAGGGGAGCACGAAGCACTTGACCTCTAATCCCACAGCCGATGGGCCAGCAGGGAAACTCCGGCTGGGCATCTTCAGCGCACAGTGAGCTTTGAAACTGTGTCACACACATTGCTGTCACCCCTCACTTTCCTACCTGAAAGTCCAATCGAATCCTACAACTCCTGTGCTTGCTCTTTGTCAGCAGCAGCAGAATATAGCAGTTACGTTTGGTCTCTGCTGAAACAGCAGAAGAGACATGCACAAAGTTCCTGCTGATCATCTTCAGCACACAGTGAGCTTTGCAACTGTGACACACACATTACTGTCACTGGTCACTTTATCTCCTAAAAGTCCATTTGAATGCAACCTTTCCAGGGCCCGCTCTCTCTGAGCAGCAGCAGAGTGAGTAGAGCAGGAACGTTTAGACTCTGCTGAAAGAGCAGAAGAGCCAGGCCAAAATGTTCCTGCTCATCATCGTCAGCGCACAGCGAGCTTTGCAACTCTGCAACACACATTGCTGTCACTCCTCCCTTTCCTGCCTGAAAGACCAGTTGAATCCAACATCTCTGTGCCAGCTCTCTGCTGAGCAGCAACAGAGAGAGTAGAGCAGCAATGTTTAGACTGTGCTAAAACAGCAGAAGAGCCTTGCGAAAAACCTCCTGCTGGTCATCTATAGCACACAGTGAGCTTTGCAACTGTGACACAAACATTGCTGTCACTCTTCACTCTTTCTCCAAAAAGACCGTTTGAATACAACCTCTCCAGTGCACGCTCTCTGTGAGCTGCAGCAAGAGTAAGTAGAGCAGGAACGTTTAGACACTGCTGAAAGAGCAGAAAAGCCAGGCCAAAATGTTCCTACAGATCATCTTCAGCGAACAGTGAGCTTTGCAACTCTGCAACATGCATTGCTGTCTCTCCTCCCTTTCCTGCCTGAAAGACCAATTGAATCCAACATCTCTGTGCTCTCTCTCTGCTGAGCAGCAACAGAGAGAGTAGAGCAGCAATGTTTCGACTGTGCTAAAACAGCAGAAGAGCCTTGCGAAAAAGCTCCTGCTGATCATGTTTAGCACACAGTTAGCTTTGCAACTGTGACACAAACATTGCTGTCACTCCTCACTTTATCTCCTAAATGTGCATTTGAATCCAACTTTTCTGGGGCCCTCTCTCCTTTCAAGAGCAGTTGTGACAGGGGAGCACTAAGCGCTTGACCTCTAATCCCACAGCCGATGGGCCAGCAGGGAAACTCCGGCTGGGCATCTTCAGCGCACAGTGAGCTTTGAAACTGTGTCACACACATTGCTGTCACCCCTCACTTTCCTACCTGAAAGTCCAATCGAATCCTACAACTCCTGTGCTTGCTCTTTGTCAGCAGCAGCAGAATATAGCAGTTACGTTTGGTCTCTGCTGAAACAGCAGAAGAGACATGCACAAAGTTCCTGCTGATCATCTTCAGCACACAGTGAGCTTTGCAACTGGGACACACACATTACTGTCACTGGTCACTTTATCTCCTAAAAGTCCATTTGAATGCAACCTTTCCAGTGCCCGCTCTCTCTGAGCAGCAGCAGAGTGAGTAGAGCAGGAACGTTTAGACTCTGCTGAAAGAGCAGAAGAGCCAGGCCAAAATGTTCCTGCTCATCATCGTCAGCGCACAGCGAGCTTTGCAACTCTGCAACACACATTGCTGTCACTCCTCCCTTTCCTGCCTGAAAGACCAGTTGAATCCAACATCTCTGTGCCTGCTCTCTGCTGAGCAGCAACAGAGAGAGTAGAGCAGCAATGTTTAGACTGTGCTAAAACAGCAGAAGAGCCTTGCGAAAAACCTCCTGCTGGTCATCTATAGCACACAGTGAGCTTTGCAACTGTGACACAAACATTGCTGTCACTCTTCACTCTTTCTCCAAAAAGACCGTTTGAATACAACCTCTCCAGTGCACGCTCTCTGTGAGCTGCAGCAAGAGTAAGTAGAGCAGGAACGTTTAGACACTGCTGAAAGAGCGGAAAAGCCAGGCCAAAATGTTCCTACAGATCATCTTCAGCGCACAGCGAGCTTTGCAACTCTGCAACATGCATTGCTGTCTCTCCTCCCTTTCCTGCCTGAAAGACCAATTGAATCCAACATCTCTGTGCTCTCTCTCTGCTGAGCAGCAACAGAGAGAGTAGAGCAGCAATGTTTAGACTGTGCTAAAACAGCAGAAGAGCCTTCCGAAAAAGCTCCTGCTGATCATGTTTAGCACACAGTTAGCTTTGCAACTGTGACACAAACATTGCTGTCACTCCTCACTTTATCTCCTAAATGTGCATTTGAATCCAACGTTTCTGGGGCCCTCTCTCCTTTCAAGAGCAGTTGTGACAGGGGAGCACTAAGCGCTTGACCTCTAATCCCACAGCCGATGGGCCAGCAGGGAAACTCCGGCTGGGCATCTTCAGCGCACAGTGAGCTTTGAAACTGTGTCACACACATTGCTGTCACCCCTCACTTTCCTACCTGAAAGTCCAATTGAATCCTACAACTCCTGTGCTTGCTCTTTGTCAGCAGCAGCAGAATATAGCAGTTACGTTTGGTCTCTGCTGAAACAGCAGAAGAGACATGCACAAAGTTCCTGCTGATCATCTTCAGCACACAGTGAGCTTTGCAACTGGGACACACACATTACTGTCACTGGTCACTTTATCTCCTAAAAGTCCATTTGAATGCAACCTTTCCAGTGCCCGCTCTCTCTGAGCAGCAGCAGAGTGAGTAGAGCAGGAACGTTTAGACACTGCTGAAAGAGCAGAAGAGCCAGGCCAAAATGTTCCTGCTCATCATCGTCAGCGCACAGCGAGCTTTGCAACTCTGCAACACACATTGCTGTCACTCCTCCCTTTCCTGCCTGAAAGACCAGTTGAATCCAACATCTCTGTGCCAGCTCTCTGCTGAGCAGCAACAGAGAGAGTAGAGCAGCAATGTTTAGACTGTGCTAAAACAGCAGAAGAGCCTTGCGAAAAACCTCCTGCTGGTCATCTATAGCACACAGTGAGCTTTGCAACTGTGACACAAACATTGCTGTCACTCTTCACTCTTTCTCCAAAAAGACCGTTTGAATACAACCTCTCCAGTGCACGCTCTCTGTGAGCTGCAGCAAGAGTAAGTAGAGCAGGAGCGTTTAGACACTGCTGAAAGAGCAGAAAAGCCAGGACAAAATGTTCCTACAGATCATCTTCAGCGCACAGCGAGCTTTGCAACTCTGCAACATGCATTGCTGTCTCTCCTCCCTTTCCTGCCTGAAAGACCAATTGAATCCAACATCTCTGTGCTCTCTCTCTGCTGAGCAGCAACAGAGAGAGTAGAGCAGCAATGTTTCGACTGTGCTAAAACAGCAGAAGAGCCTTGCGAAAAAGCTCCTGCTGATCATGTTTAGCACACAGTTAGCTTTGCAACTGTGACACAAACATTGCTGTCACTCCTCACTTTATCTCCTAAATGTGCATTTGAATCCAACGTTTCTGGGGCCCTCTCTCCTTTCAAGAGCAGTTGTGACAGGGGAGCACTAAGCGCTTGACCTCTAATCCCACAGCCGATGGGCCAGCAGGGAAACTCCGGCTGGGCATCTTCAGCGCACAGTGAGCTTTGAAACTGTGTCACACACATTGCTGTCACCCCTCACTTTCCTACCTGAAAGTCCAATCGAATCCTACAACTCCTGTGCTTGCTCTTTGTCAGCAGCAGCAGAATATAGCAGTTACGTTTGGTCTCTGCTGAAACAGCAGAAGAGACATGCACAAAGTTCCTGCTGATCATCTTCAGCACACAGTGAGCTTTGCAACTGGGACACACACATTACTGTCACAGGTCACTTTATCTCCTAAAAGTCCATTTGAATGCAACCTTTCCAGTGCCCGCTCTCTCTGAGCAGCAGCAGAGTGAGTAGAGCAGGAACGTTTAGACTCTGCTGAAAGAGCAGAAGAGCCAGGCCAAAATGTTCCTGCTCATCATCGTCAGCGCACAGCGAGCTTTGCAACTCTGCAACACACATTGCTGTCACTCCTCCCTTTCCTGCCTGAAAGACCAGTTGAATCCAACATCTCTGTGCCAGCTCTCTGCTGAGCAGCAACAGAGAGAGTAGAGCAGCAATGTTTAGACTGTGCTAAAACAGCAGAAGAGCCTTGCGAAAAACCTCCTGCTGGTCATCTATAGCACACAGTGAGCTTTGCAACTGTGACAGAAACATTGCGGTCACTCTTCACACTTTCTCCAAAAAGACCGTTTGAATACAACCTCTCCAGTGCACGCTCTCTGTGAGCTGCAGCAAGAGTAAGTAGAGCAGGAACGTTTAGACACTGCTGAAAGAGCAGAAAAGCCAGGACAAAATTTTCCTACAGATCATCTTCAGCGCACAGCGAGCTTTGCAACTCTGCAACATACATTAAAAGGGTTCTAGACATGCAAAAATGGGATAGAAATGGCCAAAAATGATTTAAAACGGGTTAGAAATGGACAAAAATTGGATTAGAAATGGCCAAAACCGGTTTAAAAAGGGTTAGAGGTAAGCAGAGATGAGTGAGAAATAGCCAAAACCAGCTTAAAAAAGGTTAGAGATGTGCAAAAATGGGTCAGAAATGACCAAAGCTGGCTTAAAATGGGTTAGAAACGGCCAAAAAAGCTTTAAAGCGGGTTACAGATGTGCAAAAATGGGTCAGAAATGACCAAAGCTGGCTTAAAATGGGTTAGAAACGGCCAAAAAAGCTTTAAAGCGGGTTAGAGATGTGCGAAAACGGGTTAGAAATGGCCTAAGTTGGCCAAAAGCGGGTTAGAAATGGCCAAAAAGGCTTTAAAGCAGGTTAGAGATGTGTGTGCAATGGTTAGAAATGGCAAAAATGGGTTAAAGCAGGTAAGAAATGGGGAAAAGTTGGTTAGAAAGGGAAGAGAAAAAACCTTCAAACGAGTGTAAAGTTGGCAAAAATCGTTCAGGTAGAGCAAAAAAAGGCTTAAAAAGGGTTAGAGCTGAGGAAAATTGGGTTATAAATGGCCAAAAGCGGCTTAAAGGTGGTTAGATAGGGGTAAAACTGGGGTAGGAATGGCCAAAAATTGCTTAAAATGGGTTAGAAGTTTGCAAAACTGTGCTAGAAATGGCCCAGAAGGTTTAAATTGGGACAGAAATGGTGAAAAATGGCTTAAAATGCGTTAGGAGTGAGCAAAAATGGGTTAGAAATGGCAAAAAATGGCTTAAAAGGGCTTATAGATGTGCCAAAAATGGTTGGAAATGGCCAAAAATGCTTTAAAGCAGGTTAGAGATGTGTAAAAGTGGGTTAGAAATGGCCAAAAATGGATTAAAGCGGGTAATAGTTGGGAGAAACTGTGTTAGAAAAAAAAAAAAAAAAAGCTTAATAAGAGTTGAAGGAGGGCAAAAATGGTTAAGGTATAGCCAAAAAAGGCTTAAAAAGGGTAAGAGATATGCAAAAACTGGGATAGAAATGGCCAAAAAGGCTTTAAAGCAGGTTAGAGATGTGCAAAAACTGGTCAGAAATGGCCAAAAATGGATTAAAGCGGGAGAGAAATGGGAAAAACTGCATTAGAAACAGAAAAAAAGCATAAAAAGTTTTGAATTAGGGAAAAAATGGTGAAGATATAGCCCAAAAAGGCTTAAAAAGGATTAGAGATGTGCAAAAACTGGGATAGAAATGGCCAAAAACTCTTTAAAATGTGTTAGAAATGGAGAAAAATGGGTTAGAAATGGATAAAAAATGGATAAGAAATGGCCAAAAGTAGCTTAAAAGGGGTTAGAGATGTGCAAAAATGAGTTAGAAATGGCCAAGAATGGCATAAAACAGGTTAAGAATGGCCAAAAATGGGTTAGAAATGGCCAAAAAGGCTTTAAAGCAGGTAAGAGATGTGCAAAAAAAAAAAAAAAAATAAAATGGTTAGAAGTGGCAAAAAAATGGATTAAAGATGGTGAGAAATGCAGAAAACTGAGTTAGAAACGGAAAAAAAAAATAGCATAAACCGTGTTGAAAGTGGGGAGAAATGGTTTAGAAAGAACCAAAAATGGCTTTAAAAGGGTTAGAGATTTGCAAAAATGGAATAGAAATGGCCAAAATTTATTTAAAAAGCCTCAAAAATGGACAAAAAATGCATTAGAAATGGCCAAAACCGGCTTAAAAGGGTTAGAGGTATGCGAGAACGGCTTAGAAAAAGCCAAATTAGGCTTAAAAGGGGCTAGAGATGAGCAAAAAAGGGTTAGAAATGGCCAAAAATAGCTTAAAATGGGTTAGATATAGCCAAAAAAGGGTTAAAATGGGTTAGTAGTGGGTAAAAAAGGGTTAGATGTAGCCGAAAATGGCATAAAACGTGTGAGAACTGGGCCAAAAATGGGTCAGAAAAGAAAAAAAAATGCTTATAATTACTTGAATGCGGAAGAGAGTGTTTTAGAAAGAGCCCAAAACGGCTTTAAAAGGGTTAGATGTATGCAAAAATGGGTTACAAATGGCCAAAAACGCCTTAAAATGGGATAGAAATAGTGAAAAATGGCTTAAAATGTGTTAGAAGTGTGTAAAAATGGTTTAGATAAATCCAAAAATGGTTTAAATCGTGTGAGCAATGGGCAAAAAATGAGTTAGAAAACGAAAGAAAAATGGCTTAAACCAGGTTGAAAGTCAGAAAAAATGGTGTAGAAAGACCCAAACGTGTCTTTAAAAGGGCTAGAGATGAGCAGAAATGGGTTAGAAATGGCAAAGAATGGCTTAAAAGAGGTTAGAGATGTGCCAGAAATGGTTAGAAATGGCCAAAACTGCTTTAAAGCAGGTTAGAGATGTGCAAAAATGGGCTAGAAATGGCCAAAAATGGATTCAAGTGGGTAAAGAAATGGGGAAAACTGGGTTAGAAACAGAAAAAAACTAGCTTAAAACGGGTGGAAAGTGGGCAAAAATGGTTTAGAATGAGTCAAAAATGCATTAAAAGGGTTCTAGACACGCAAAAATGGGATAGAAATGGCCAAAAATGATTTAAAACGGGTTAGAAATGTTCAAAAATTGGATTAGAAATGGCCAAAACCGGTTTAAAAAGGGTTAGAGGTAAGCAGAGATGAGTGAGAAATAGCCAAAACCGGCTTAAAAAAGGTTAGAGATGTGCAAAAATGGGTCAGAAATGACCAAAGCTGGCTTAAAACGGGTTAGAAACGGCCAAAAAAGCTTTAAAGCGGGTTAGAGATGTGCGAAAACGGGTTAGAAATGGCCTAAGTTGGCCAAAAGCGGGTTAGAAATGGCCAAAAAGGCTTTAAAGCAGGTTAGAGATGTGTGTGCAATGGTTAGAAATGGCAAAAATGGGTTAAAGCAGGTAAGAAATGGGGAAAAGTTGGTTAGAAAGGAAATAGAAAAAACCTTCAAACGAGTGGAAAGTTGGCAAAAATCGTTCAGGTAGAGCAAAAAAAAGGCTTAAAAAGGGTTAGAGCTGAGGAAAATTGGGTTATAAATGGCCAAAAGCGGCTTAAAGGTGGTTAGATAGGGGTAAAACTGGGGTAGGAATGGCCAAAAATTGCTTAAAATGGGTTAGAAGTTTGCAAAACTGTGCTAGAAATGGCCCAGAAGGTTTAAATTGGGACAGAAATGGTGAAAAATGGCTTAAAATGCATTAGGAGTGAGCAAAAATGGGTTAGAAATGGCAAAAAATGGCTTAAAAGGGCTTATAGATGTGCCAAAAATGGTTGGAAATGGCCAAAAATGCTTTAAAGCAGGTTAGAGATGTGTAAAAGTGGGTTAGAAATGGCCAAAAATGGATTAAAGCGGGTAATAGTTGGGAGAAACTGTGTTAGAAAAAAAAAAAAAAAAGCTTAATAAGAGTTGAAGGAGGGCAAAAATGGTTAAGGTATAGCCAAAAAAGGCTTAAAAAGGGTAAGAGATATGCAAAAACTGGGATAGAAATGGCCAAAAAGGCTTTAAAGCAGGTTAGAGATGTGCAAAAACTGGTCAGAAATGGCCAAAAATGGATTAAAGCGGGAGAGAAATGGGAAAAACTGCATTAGAAACAGAAAAAAAGCATAAAAAGTTTTGAATGAGGGAAAAAATGGTGAAGATATAGCCCAAAAAGGCTTAAATAGGATTAGAGATGTGCAAAAATGGGATAGAAATGGCCAAAAACTCTTTAAAATGTGTTAGAAATGGAGAAAAATGGGTTAGAAATGGATAAAAAATGGATAAGAAATGGCCAAAAGTAGCTTAAAAGGGGTTAGAGATGTGCAAAAATGAGTTAGAAATGGCCAAGAATGGCATAAAACAGGTTAAGAATGGCCAAAAATGGGTTAGAAATGGCCAAAAAGGCTTTAAAGCAGGTAAGAGATGTGCAAAAAAAAAAAAAAAATAAAATGGTTAGAAGTGGCAAAAAAATGGATTAAAGATGGTGAGAAATGCAGAAAACTGAGTTAGAAACGGAAAAAAAAAATAGCATAAACCGTGTTGAAAGTGGGGAGAAATGGTTTAGAAAGAACCAAAAATGGCTTTAAAAGGGTTAGAGATTTGCAAAAATGGAATAGAAATGGCCAAAATTTATTTAAAAAGCCTCAAAAATGGACAAAAAATGCATTAGAAATGGCCAAAACCGGCTTAAAAGGGTTAGAGGTATGCGAGAACGGCTTAGAAAAAGCCAAATTAGGCTTAAAAGGGGCTAGAGATGAGCAAAAAAGGGTTAGAAATGGCCAAAAATAGCTTAAAATGGGTTAGATATAGCCAAAAAAGGGTTAAAATGGGTTAGTAGTGGGTAAAAAAGGGTTAGATGTAGCCGAAAATGGCATAAAACGTGTGAGAACTGGGCCAAAAATGGGTCAGAAAAGAAAAAAAAATGCTTATAATTACTTGAATGCGGAAGAGAGTGTTTTAGAAAGAGCCCAAAACGGCTTTAAAAGGGTTAGATGTATGCAAAAATGGGTTACAAATGGCCAAAAACGCCTTAAAATGGGATAGAAATAGTGAAAAATGGCTTAAAATGTGTTAGAAGTGTGTAAAAATGGTTTAGATAAACCCCAAAATGGTTTAAATCGTGTGAGCAATGGGCAAAAAATGAGTTAGAAAAGGAAAGAAAAATGGCTTAAACCAGGTTGAAAGTCAGAAAAAATGGTGTAGAAAGACCCAAACGTGTCTTTAAAAGGGCTAGAGATGAGCAGAAATGGGTTAGAAATGGCAAAGAATGGCTTAAAAGAGGTTAGAGATGTGCCAGAAATGGTTAGAAATGGCCAAAACTGCTTTAAAGCAGGTTAGAGATGTGCAAAAATGGGCTAGAAATGGCCAAAAATGGATTCAAGTGGGTAAAGAAATGGGGAAAACTGGGTTAGAAACAGAAAAAAACTAGCTTAAAACGGGTGGAAAGTGGGCAAAAATGGTTTAGAATGAGTCAAAAATGCATTAAAAGGGTTCTAGACACGCAAAAATGGGATAGAAATGGCCAAAAATGATTTAAAACGGGTTAGAAATGTTCAAAAATTGGATTAGAAATGGCCAAAACCGGTTTAAAAAGGGTTAGAGGTAAGCAGAGATGAGTGAGAAATAGCCAAAACCGGCTTAAAAAAGGTTAGAGATGTGCAAAAATGGGTCAGAAATGACCAAAGCTGGCTTAAAACGGGTTAGAAACGGCCAAAAAAGCTTTAAAGCGGGTTAGAGATGTGCGAAAACGGGTTAGAAATGGCCTAAGTTGGCCAAAAGCGGGTTAGAAATGGCCAAAAAGGCTTTAAAGCAGGTTAGAGATGTGTGTGCAATGGTTAGAAATGGCAAAAATGGGTTAAAGCAGGTAAGAAATGGGGAAAAGTTGGTTAGAAAGGGAAGAGAAAAAACCTTCAAACGAGTGGAAAGTTGGCAAAAATCGTTCAGGTAGAGCAAAAAAAGGCTTAAAAAGGGTTAGAGCTGAGGAAAATTGGGTTATAAATGGCCAAAAGCGGCTTAAAGGTGGTTAGATAGGGGTAAAACTGGGGTAGGAATGGCCAAAAATTGCTTAAAATGGGTTAGAAGTTTGCAAAACTGTGCTAGAAATGGCCCAGAAGGTTTAAATTGGGACAGAAATGGTGAAAAATGGCTTAAAATGCGTTAGGAGTGAGCAAAAATGGGTTAGAAATGGCAAAAAATGGCTTAAAAGGGCTTATAGATGTGCCAAAAATGGTTGGAAATGGCCAAAAATGCTTTAAAGCAGGTTAGAGATGTGTAAAAGTGGGTTAGAAATGGCCAAAAATGGATTAAAGCGGGTAATAATTGGGAGAAACTGTGTTAGAAAAAAAAAAAAAAAAAGCTTAATAAGAGTTGAAGGAGGGCAAAAATGGTTAAGGTATAGCCAAAAAAGGCTTAAAAAGGGTAAGAGATATGCAAAAACTGGGATAGAAATGGCCAAAAAGGCTTTAAAGCAGGTTAGAGATGTGCAAAAACTGGTCAGAAATGGCCAAAAATGGATTAAAGCGGGAGAGAAATGGGAAAAACTGCATTAGAAACAGAAAAAAAGCATAAAAAGTTTTGAATGAGGGAAAAAATGGTGAAGATATAGCCCAAAAAGGCTTAAATAGGATTAGAGATGTGCAAAAACTGGGATAGAAATGGCCAAAAACTCTTTAAAATGTGTTAGAAATGGAGAAAAATGGGTTAGAAATGGATAAAAAATGGATAAGAAATGGCCAAAAGTAGCTTAAAAGGGGTTAGAGATGTGCAAAAATGAGTTAGAAATGGCCAAGAATGGCATAAAACAGGTTAAGAATGGCCAAAAATGGGTTAGAAATGGCCAAAAAGGCTTTAAAGCAGGTAAGAGATGTGCAAAAAAAAAAAAAAATAAAATGGTTAGAAGTGGCAAAAAAATGGATTAAAGATGGTGAGAAATGCAGAAAACTGAGTTAGAAACGGAAAAAAAAAAATAGCATAAACCGTGTTGAAAGTGGGGAGAAATGGTTTAGAAAGAACCAAAAATGGCTTTAAAAGGGTTAGAGATTTGCAAAAATGGAATAGAAATGGCCAAAATTTATTTAAAAAGCCTCAAAAATGGACAAAAAATGCATTAGAAATGGCCAAAACCGGCTTAAAAGGGTTAGAGGTATGCGAGAACGGTTTAGAAAAAGCCAAATTAGGCTTAAAAGGGGCTAGAGATGAGCAAAAAAGGGTTAGAAATGGCCAAAAATAGCTTAAAATGGGTTAGATATAGCCAAAAAAGGGTTAAAATGGGTTAGTAGTGGGTAAAAAAGGGTTAGATGTAGCCGAAAATGGCATAAAACGTGTGAGAACTGGGCCAAAAATTGGTCAGAAAAGAAAAAAAAATGCTTATAATTAGTTGAATGCGGAAGAGAGTGTTTTAGAAAGAGCCCAAAACGGCTTTAAAAGGGTTAGATGTATGCAAAAATGGGTTACAAATGGCCAAAAACGCCTTAAAATGGGATAGAAATAGTGAAAAATGGCTTAAAATGTGTTAGAAGTGTGTAAAAATGGTTTAGATAAACCCCAAAATGGTTTAAATCGTGTGAGCAATGGGCAAAAAATGAGTTAGAAAAGGAAAGAAAAATGGCTTAAACCAGGTTGAAAGTCAGAAAAAATGGTGTAGAAAGACCCAAACGTGTCTTTAAAAGGGCTAGAGATGAGCAGAAATGGGTTAGAAATGGCAAAGAATGGCTTAAAAGAGGTTAGAGATGTGCCAGAAATGGTTAGAAATGGCCAAAACTGCTTTAAAGCAGGTTAGAGATGTGCAAAAATGGGCTAGAAATGGCCAAAAATGGATTCAAGTGGGTAAAGAAATGGGGAAAACTGGGTTAGAAACAGAAAAAAACTAGCTTAAAACGGGTGGAAAGTGGGCAAAAATGGTTTAGAATGAGTCAAAAATGCATTAAAAGGGTTCTAGACACGCAAAAATGGGATAGAAATGGCCAAAAATTATTTAAAACGGGTTAGAAATGTTCAAAAATTGGATTAGAAATGGCCAAAACCGGTTTAAAAAGGGTTAGAGGTAAGCAGAGATGAGTGAGAAATAGCCAAAACCGGCTTAAAAAAGGTTAGAGATGTGCAAAAATGGGTCAGAAATGACCAAAGCTGGCTTAAAACGGGTTAGAAACGGCCAAAAAAGCTTTAAAGCGGGTTAGAGATGTGCGAAAACGGGTTAGAAATGGCCTAAGTTGGCCAAAAGCGGGTTAGAAATGGCCAAAAAGGCTTTAAAGCAGGTTAGAGATGTGTGTGCAATGGTTAGAAATGGCAAAAATGGGTTAAAGCAGGTAAGAAATGGGGAAAAGTTGGTTAGAAAGGAAATAGAAAAAACCTTCAAACGAGTGGAAAGTTGGCAAAAATCGTTCAGGTAGAGCAAAAAAAAGTGTTAGAAATGGAGAAAAATGGGTTAGAAATGGACAAAAAATGGATAAGAAATGGCCAAAAGTAGCTTAAAAGGGGTTAGAGATGTGCAAAAATGAGTTAGAAATGGCCAAGAATGGCATAAAACAGGTTAAGAATGGCCAAAATTGGGTTAGAAATGGCCAAAAAGGCTTTAAAGCAGGTAAGAGATGTGTAAAAAAAATAAAAAATAAAATGGTTAGAAGTGGCAAAAAATGGATTAAAGATGGTGAGAAATGCAGAAAACTGGGTTAGAAACAGAAAAAAAAATAGCATAAACTGTGTTGAAAGTGGGGAGAAATGGTTTAGAAAGAACCAAAAATGGCTTTAAAAGGGTTAGAGATTTGCAAAAATGGAATAGAAATGGCCAAAATTTATTTAAAAAGCCTCAAAAATGGACAAAAAATGCATTAGAAATGGCCAAAACCGGCTTAAAAGGGTTAGAGGTACGCGAGAACGGTTTAGAAAAAGCCAAAATTGGCTTAAAAGGGGCTAGAGATGAGCAAAAAAGGGTTAGAAATGGCCAAAAATAGCTTAAAATGGGTTAGATATAGCCAAAAAAGGGTTAAAATGGGTTAGTAGTGGGTAAAAAAGGGTTAGATGTAGCCGAAAATGGCATAAAACGTGTGAGAACTGGGCCAAAAATGGGTCAGAAAAGAAAAAAAAATGCTTATAATTACTTGAATGCAGAAGAAAGTGTTTTAGAAAGAGCCCAAAACGGCTTTAAAAGGGTTAGATGTATGCAAAAATGGGTTAGAAATGGCCAAAAACGCCTTAAAATGGGATAGAAATAGTGAAAAATGGCTTAAAATGTGTTAGAAGTGTGTAAAAATGGTTTAGATAAATCCAAAAATGGTTTAAATCGTGTGAGCAATGGGCAAAAAATGAGTTAGAAAAGGAAAGAAAAATGGCTTAAACCAGGTTGAAAGTCAGAAAAAATGGTGTAGAAAGACCCAAACGTGTCTTTAAAAGGGCTAAAGATGAGCAGAAATGGGTTAGAAATGGCAAAGAATGGCTTAAAAGAGGTTAGAGATGTGCCAGAAATGGTTAGAAATGGCCAAAACTGCTTTAAAGCAGGTTAGAGATGTGCAAAAATGGGCTAGAAATGGCCAAAAATGGATTCAAGTGGGTAAAGAAATGGGGAAAACTGGGTTAGAAACAGAAAAAAACTAGCTTAAAACGGGTGGAAAGTGGGCAAAAATGGTTTAGAATGAGTCAAAAATGCATTAAAAGGGTTCTAGACACGCAAAAATGGGATAGAAATGGCCAAAAATGATTTAAAACGGGTTAGAAATGGACAAAAATTGGATTAGAAATGGCCAAAACCGGTTTAAAAAGGGTTAGAGGTAAGCAGAGATGAGTGAGAAATAGCCAAAACCGGCTTAAAAAAGGTTAGAGATGTGCAAAAATGGGTCAGAAATGACCAAAGCTGGCTTAAAACGGGTTAGAAACGGCCAAAAAAGCTTTAAAGCGGGTTAGAGATGTGCGAAAACGGGTTAGAAATGGCCTAAGTTGGCCAAAAGCGGGTTAGAAATGGCCAAAAAGGCTTTAAAGCAGGTTAGAGATGTGTGTGCAATGGTTAGAAATGGCAAAAATGGGTTAAAGCAGGTAAGAAATGGGGAAAAGTTGGTTAGAAAGGGAAGAGAAAAAACCTTCAAACGAGTGGAAAGTTGGCAAAAATCGTTCAGGTAGAGCAAAAAAAGGCTTAAAAAGGGTTAGAGCTGAGGAAAAATGGGTTATAAATGGCCAAAAGCGGCTTAAAGGTGGTTAGATAGGGGTAAAACTGGGGTAGGAATGGCCAAAAATTGCTTAAAATGGGTTAGAAGTTTGCAAAACTGTGCTAGAAATGGCCCAGAAGGTTTAAATTGGGACAGAAATGGTGAAAAATGGCTTAAAATGCGTTAGGAGTGAGCAAAAATGGGTTAGATATAGCCGAAAACGGTTTAAATCGTGTGAGAAACAGGCAAAAAATGAGTTAGAAAAGAACTAAAAATGGCTTAAAACGGGTTGAGAGCGAGAAAACATCGTGTAGAAAGAGGCAAAAATGGCTTTAAAAGGGTTAGAGATGTGCAAAAATGGGTTAGAAATGGCAAAAAATGGCTTAAAAGGGCTTATAGATGTGCCAAAAATGGTTGGAAATGGCCAAAAATGCTTTAAAGCAGGTTAGAGATGTGTAAAAGTGGGTTAGAAATGGCCTAAAATGGATTAAAGCGGGTAATAATTGGGAGAAACTGTGTTAGAAACTGAAGAAAAAAAAGCTTTATAAGAGTTGAAGGAGGGCAAAAATGGTTAAGGTATAGCCAAAAAAGGCTTAAAAAGGGTTAGAGATATGCAAAAACTGGGATAGAAATGGCCAAAAAGGCTTTAAAGCAGGTTAGAGATGTGCAAAAACTGGTCAGAAATGGCCAAAAAAGGATTAAAGCGGGAGAGAAATGGGAAAAACTGCATTAGAAACAGAAAAAAAGCATAAAAAGTTTTGAATGAGGGAAAAAATGGTGAAGATATAGCCCAAAAAGGCTTAAAAAGGATTAGAGATGTGCAAAAATGGGATAGAAATGGCCAAAAATGATTTAAAACGGGTTAGAAATGGACAAAAATTGGATTAGAAATGGCCAAAACCGGTTTAAAAAGGGTTAGAGGTAAGCAGAGATGAGTGAGAAATAGCCAAAACCAGCTTAAAAAAGGTTAGAGATGTGCAAAAATGGGTCAGAAATGACCAAAGCTGGCTTAAAATGGGTTAGAAACGGCCAAAAAAGCTTTAAAGCGGGTTAGAGATGTGCGAAAACGGGTTAGAAATGGCCTAAGTTGGCCAAAAGCGGGTTAGAAATGGCCAAAAAGGCTTTAAAGCAGGTTAGAGATGTGTGTGCAATGGTTAGAAATGGCAAAAATGGGTTAAAGCAGGTAAGAAATGGGGAAAAGTTGGTTAGAAAGGAAATAGAAAAAACCTTCAAACGAGTGGAAAGTTGGCAAAAATCGTTCAGGTAGAGCAAAAAAAAGTGTTAGAAATGGAGAAAAATGGGTTAGAAATGGACAAAAAATGGATAAGAAATGGCCAAAAGTAGCTTAAAAGGGGTTAGAGATGTGCAAAAATGAGTTAGAAATGGCCAAGAATGGCATAAAACAGGTTAAGAATGGCCAAAATTGGGTTAGAAATGGCCAAAAAGGCTTTAAAGCAGGTAAGAGATGTGTAAAAAAAAAAAAAAAATAAAATGGTTAGAAGTGGCAAAAAATGGATTAAAGATGGTGAGAAATGCAGAAAACTGGGTTAGAAACAGGAAAAAAAATAGCATAAACCGTGTTGAAAGTGGGGAGAAATGGTTTAGAAAGAACCAAAAATGGCTTTAAAAGGGTTAGAGATTTGCAAAAATGGAATAGAAATGGCCAAAATTTATTTAAAAAGCCTCAAAAATGGACAAAAAATGCATTAGAAATGGCCAAAACCGGCTTAAAAGGGTTAGAGGTATGCGAGAACGGTTTAGAAAAAGCCAAAATTGGCTTAAAAGGGGCTAGAGATGAGCAAAAAAGGGTTAGAAATGGCCAAAAATAGCTTAAAATGGGTTAGATATAGCCAAAAAAGGGTTAAAATGGGTTAGTAGTGGGTAAAAAAGGGTTAGATGTAGCCGAAAATGGCATAAAACGTGTGAGAACTGGGCCAAAAATGGGTCAGAAATGAAAAAAAAATGCTTATAATTAGTTGAATGCAGAAGAAAGTGTTTTAGAAAGAGCCCAAAACGGCTTTAAAAGGGTTAGATGTATGCAAAAATGGGTTACAAATGGCCAAAAACGCCTTAAAATGGGATAGAAATAGTGAAAAATGGCTTAAAATGTGTTAGAAGTGTGTAAAAATGGTTTAGATAAATCCAAAAATGGTTTAAATCGTGTGAGCAATGGGCAAAAAATGAGTTAGAAAAGGAAAGAAAAATGGCTTAAACCAGGTTGAAAGTCAGAAAAAATGGTGTAGAAAGACCCAAACGTGTCTTTAAAAGGGCTAGAGATGAGCAGAAATGGGTTAGAAATGGCAAAGAATGGCTTAAAAGAGGTTAGAGATGTGCCAGAAATGGTTAGAAATGGCCAAAACTGCTTTAAAGCAGGTTAGAGATGTGCAAAAATGGGCTAGAAATGGCCAAAAATGGATTCAAGTGGGTAAAGAAATGGGGAAAACTGGGTTAGAAACAGAAAAAAAACTAGCTTAAAACGGGTGGAAAGTGGGCAAAAATGGTTTAGAATGAGTCAAAAATGCATTAAAAGGGTTCTAGACACGCAAAAATGGGATAGAAATGGCCAAAAATGATTTAAACCGGGTTAGAAATGGACAAAAATTGGATTAGAAATGGCCAAAACCGGTTTAAAAAGGGTTAGAGGTAAGCAGAGATGAGTGAGAAATAGCCAAAACCGGCTTAAAAAAGGTTAGAGATGTGCAAAAATGGGTCAGAAATGACCAAAGCTGGCTTAAAACGGGTTAGAAACGGCCAAAAAAGCTTTAAAGCGGGTTAGAGATGTGCGAAAACGGGTTAGAAATGGCCTAAGTTGGCCAAAAGCGGGTTAGAAATGGCCAAAAAGGCTTTAAAGCAGGTTAGAGATGTGTGTGCAATGGTTAGAAATGGCAAAAATGGGTTAAAGCAGGTAAGAAATGGGGAAAAGTTGGTTAGAAAGGGAAGAGAAAAAACCTTCAAACGAGTGGAAAGTTGGCAAAAATCGTTCAGGTAGAGCAAAAAAAGGCTTAAAAAGGGTTAGAGCTGAGGAAAATTGGATTATAAATGGCCAAAAGCGGCTTAAAGGTGGTTAGATAGGGGTAAAACTGGGGTAGGAATGGCCAAAAATTGCTTAAAATGGGTTAGAAGTTTGCAAAACTGTGCTAGAAATGGCCCAAAAGGTTTAAATTGGGACAGAAATGGTGAAAAATGGCTTAAAATGCGTTAGGAGTGAGCAAAAATGGGTTAGATATAGCCGAAAACGGTTTAAATCGTGTGAGAAACAGGCAAAAAATGAGTTAGAAAAGAACTAAAAATGGCTTAAAACGGGTTGAGAGCGAGAAAACATCGTGTAGAAAGAGGCAAAAATGGCTTTAAAAGGGTTAGAGATGTGCAAAAATGGGTTAGAAATGGCAAAAAATGGCTTAAAAGGGCTTATAGATGTGCCAAAAATGGTTGGAAATGGCCAAAAATGCTTTAAAGCAGGTTAGAGATGTGTAAAAGTGGGTTAGAAATGGCCTAAAATGGATTAAAGCGGGTAATAATTGGGAGAAACTGTGTTAGAAACTGAAGAAAAAAAAGCTTAATAAGAGTTGAAGGAGGGCAAAAATGGTTAAGGTATAGCCAAAAAAGGCTTAAAAAGGGTTAGAGATATGCAAAAACTGGGATAGAAATGGCCAAAAAGGCTTTAAAGCAGGTTAGAGATGTGCAAAAACTGGTCAGAAATGGCCAAAAAAGGATTAAAGCGGGAGAGAAATGGGAAAAACTGCATTAGAAACAGAAAAAAAGCATAAAAAGTTTTGAATGAGGGAAAAAATGGTGAAGATATAGCCCAAAAAGGCTTAAAAAGGATTAGAGATGTGCAAAAATGGGATAGAAATGGCCAAAAACTCTTTAAAATGTGTTAGAAATGGAGAAAAATGGGTTAGAAATGGACAAAAAATGGATAAGAAATGGCCAAAAGTAGCTTAAAAGGGGTTAGAGATGTGCAAAAATGAGTTAGAAATGGCCAAGAATGGCATAAAACAGGTTAAGAATGGCCAAAAATGGGTTAGAAATGGCCAAAAAGGCTTTAAAGCAGGTAAGAGATGTGCAAAAAAAAAAAAAAAATAAAATGGTTAGAAGTGGCAAAAAAATGGATTAAAGATGGTGAGAAATGCAGAAAACTGGGTTAGAAACGGAAAAAAAAAATAGCATAAACCGTGTTGAAAGTGGGGAGAAATGGTTTAGAAAGAACCAGAAATGGCTTTAAAAGGGTTAGAGATTTGCAAAAATGGAATAGAAATGGCCAAAATTTATTTAAAAAGCCTCAAAAATGGACAAAAAATGCATTAGAAATGGCCAAAACCGGCTTAAAAGGGTTAGAGGTATGCGAGAACGGTTTAGAAAAAGCCAAATTAGGCTTAAAAGGGGCTAGAGATGAGCAAAAAAGGGTTAGAAATGGCCAAAAATAGCTTAAAATGGGTTAGATATAGCCAAAAAAGGGTTAAAATGGGTTAGTAGTGGGTAAAAAAGGGTTAGATGTAGCCGAAAATGGCATAAAACGTGTGAGAACTGGGCCAAAAATGGGTCAGAAAAGAAAAAAAAATGCTTATAATTACTTGAATGCGGAAGAGAGTGTTTTAGAAAGAGCCCAAAACGGCTTTAAAAGGGTTAGATGTATGCAAAAATGGGTTACAAATGGCCAAAAACGCCTTAAAATGGGATAGAAATAGTGAAAAATGGCTTAAAATGTGTTAGAAGTGTGTAAAAATGGTTTAGATAAATCCAAAAATGGTTTAAATCGTGTGAGCAATGGGCAAAAAATGAGTTAGAAAAGGAAAGAAAAATGGCTTAAACCAGGTTGAAAGTCAGAAAAAATGGTGTAGAAAGACCCAAACGTGTCTTTAAAAGGGCTAGAGATGAGCAGAAATGGGTTAGAAATGGCAAAGAATGGCTTAAAAGAGGTTAGAGATGTGCCAGAAATGGTTAGAAATGGCCAAAACTGCTTTAAAGCAGGTTAGAGATGTGCAAAAATGGGCTAGAAATGGCCAAAAATGGATTCAAGTGGGTAAAGAAATGGGGAAAACTGGGTTAGAAACAGAAAAAAACTAGCTTAAAACGGGTGGAAAGTGGGCAAAAATGGTTTAGAATGAGTCAAAAATGCATAAAAAGGGTTCTAGACACGCAAAAATGGGATAGAAATGGCCAAAAATGATTTAAACCGGGTTAGAAATGGACAAAAATTGGATTAGAAATGGCCAAAACCGGTTTAAAAAGGGTTAGAGGTAAGCAGAGATGAGTGAGAAATAGCCAAAACCGGCTTAAAAAAGGTTAGAGATGTGCAAAAATGGGTCAGAAATTACCAAAGCTGGCTTAAAACGGGTTAGAAACGGCCAAAAAAGCTTTAAAGCGGGTTAGAGATGTGCGAAAACGGGTTAGAAATGGCCTAAGTTGGCCAAAAGCGGGTTAGAAATGGCCAAAAAGGCTTTAAAGCAGGTTAGAGATGTGTGTGCAATGGTTAGAAATGGCAAAAATGGGTTAAAGCAGGTAAGAAATGGGGAAAAGTTGGTTAGAAAGGGAAGAGAAAAAACCTTCAAACGAGTGGAAAGTTGGCAAAAATCGTTCAGGTAGAGCAAAAAAAGGCTTAAAAAGGGTTAGAGCTGAGGAAAATTGGATTATAAATGGCCAAAAGCGGCTTAAAGGTGGTTAGATAGGGGTAAAACTGGGGTAGGAATGGCCAAAAATTGCTTAAAATGGGTTAGAAGTTTGCAAAACTGTGCTAGAAATGGCCCAAAAGGTTTAAATTGGGACAGAAATGGTGAAAAATGGCTTAAAATGCGTTAGGAGTGAGCAAAAATGGGTTAGATATAGCCGAAAACGGTTTAAATCGTGTGAGAAACAGGCAAAAAATGAGTTAGAAAAGAACTAACATTTTTGGCCATTCTTAACCTGTTTTATGCCATTCTTGACCATTTCTAACTCATTTTTGCACATCTCTAACCCCTTTTAAGCTACTTTTGGCCATTTCTTATCCATTTTTTATCCATTTCTAACCCATTTTTCTCCATTTCTAACACATTTTAAAGAGTTTTTGGCCATTTCTATCCCATTTTTGCACATCTCTAATCCTATTTAAGCCTTTTTGGGCTATATCTTCACCATTTTTTCCCTCATTCAAAACTTTTTATGCTTTTTTTCTGTTTCTAATGCAGTTTTTCCCATTTCTCTCCCGCTTTAATCCATTTTTGGCCATTTCTGACCAGTTTTTGCACATCTCTAACCTGCTTTAAAGCCTTTTTGGCCATTTCTATCCCAGTTTTTGCATATCTCTTACCCTTTTTAAGCCTTTTTTGGCTATACCTTAACCATTTTTGCCCTCCTTCAACTCTTATTAAGCTGCTTTTTTTTTTTTTTTCAGTTTCTAACACAGTTTCTCCCAATTATTACCCGCTTTAATCCATTTTTGGCCATTTCTAACCCACTTTTACACATCTCTAACCTGCTTTAAAGCATTTTTGGCCATTTCCAACCATTTTTGGCACATCTATAAGCCCTTTTAAGCCATTTTTTGCCATTTCTAACCCATTTTTGCACATCTCTAACCCTTTTAAAGCCATTTTTGCCTCTTTCTACACGATGTTTTCTCGCTCTCAACCCGTTTTAAGCCATTTTTAGTTCTTTTCTAACTCATTTTTTGCCTGTTTCTCACACGATTTAAACCGTTTTCGGCTATATCTAACCCATTTTTGCTCACTCCTAACGCATTTTAAGCCATTTTTCACCATTTCTATCCCAATTTAAACCTTTTGGGCCATTTCTAGCACAGTTTTGCAAACTTCTAACCCATTTTAAGCAATTTTTGGCCATTCCTACCCCAGTTTTACCCCTATCTAACCACCTTTAAGCCGCTTTTGGCCATTTATAACCCATTTTTCCTCAGCTCTAACCCTTTTTAAGCCTTTTTTTGCTCTACCTGAACGATTTTTGCCAACTTTCCACTCGTTTGAAGGTTTTTTCTATTTCCTTTCTAACCAACTTTTCCCCATTTCTTACCTGCTTTAACCCATTTTTGCCATTTCTAACCATTGCACACACATCTCTAACCTGCTTTAAAGCCTTTTTGGCCATTTCTAACCCGCTTTTGGCCAACTTAGGCCATTTCTAACCCGTTTTTGCACATCTCTAACCCGCTTTAAAGCTTTTTTGGCCGTTTCTAACCCATTTTAAGCCAGCTTTGGTCATTTCTGACCCATTTTTGCACATCTCTAACCTTTTTTAAGCTGGTTTTGGCTATTTCTCACTCATCTCTGCTTACCTCTAACCCTTTTTAAACCGGTTTTGGCCATTTCTAATCCAATTTTTGTCCATTTCTAACCCGTTTTAAATCATTTTTGGCCATTTCTATCCCATTTTTGCATGTCTAGAACCCTTTTAATGCATTTTTTACTCATTCTAAACCATTTTTGCCCACTTTCCACCCGTTTTAAGCTAGTTTTTTTTCTGTTTCTAACCCAGTTTTCCCCATTTCTTTACCCACTTGAATCCATTTTTGGCCATTTCTAGCCCATTTTTGCACATCTCTAACCTGCTTTAAAGCAGTTTTGGCCATTTCTAACCATTTCTGGCACATCTCTAACCTCTTTTAAGCCATTCTTTGCCATTTCTAACCCATTTCTGCTCATCTCTAGCCCTTTTAAAGACACGTTTGGGTCTTTCTACACCATTTTTTCTGACTTTCAACCTGGTTTAAGCCATTTTTCTTTCCTTTTCTAACTCATTTTTTGCCCATTGCTCACACGATTTAAACCATTTTTGGATTTATCTAAACCATTTTTACACACTTCTAACACATTTTAAGCCATTTTTCACTATTTCTATCCCATTTTAAGGCGTTTTTGGCCATTTGTAACCCATTTTTGCATACATCTAACCCTTTTAAAGCCGTTTTGGGCTCTTTCTAAAACACTTTCTTCTGCATTCAACTAATTATAAGCATTTTTTTTTCATTTCTGACCCATTTTTGGCCCAGTTCTCACACGTTTTATGCCATTTTCGGCTACATCTAACCCTTTTTTACCCACTACTAACCCATTTTAACCCTTTTTTGGCTATATCTAACCCATTTTAAGCTATTTTTGGCCATTTCTAACCCTTTTTTGCTCATCTCTAGCCCCTTTTAAGCCAATTTTGGCTTTTTCTAAACCGTTCTCGCATACCTCTAACCCTTTTAAGCCGGTTTTGGCCATTTCTAATGCATTTTTTTGTCCATTTTTGAGGCTTTTTAAATAAATTTTGGCCATTTCTATTCCATTTTTGCAAATCTCTAACCCTTTTAAAGCCATTTTTGGTTCTTTCTAAACCATTTCTCCCCACTTTCAACACGGTTTATGCTATTTTTTTTTCTGTTTCTAACCCAGTTTTCTGCATTTCTCACCATCTTTAATCCATTTTTTGCCACTTCTAACCATTTTATTTTTTTTTTTTTTTTACACATCTCTTACCTGCTTTAAAGCCTTTTTGGCCATTTCTAACCCAATTTTGGCCATTCTTAACCTGTTTTATGCCATTCTTGGCCATTTCTAACTCATTTTTGCACATCTCTAACCCCTTTTAAGCTACTTTTGGCCATTTCTTATCCATTTTTTATCCATTTCTAACCCATTTTTCTCCATTTCTAACACATTTTTTTGCTCTACCTGAACGATTTTTGCCAACTTTCCACTCGTTTGAAGGTTTTTTCTATTTCCTTTCTAACCAACTTTTCCCCATTTCTTACCTGCTTTAACCCATTTTTGCCATTTCTAACCATTGCACACACATCTCTAACCTGCTTTAAAGCCTTTTTGGCCATTTCTAACCCGCTTTTGGCCAACTTAGGCCATTTCCTACCCGTTTTCGCACATCTCTAACCCGCTTTAA
>NW_027069215.1:0-91974 GCF_037157495.1 Lathamus discolor | reverse complement strand
AGCCACTGAAGGTGTCGAGGAAGCACCAGCCATGCCATACATCCCACTGGGATGCAGGGGATAATGTGGATTTGCACAGAGCCACAGCAGTCCTGGCTCTGCAGAGTCCAGCTGGTGCCACGGATGCAGACATCCTGGACATTCCTGACCAGCACAGGATTCTGAGGAAGGCAGGGGTTATGGCTAGGGGATACAAAGAGCAATGGTCCGTACAGACAAGGCTTTTCTGCTGGGAGGCGATGGAGGCACAGGGCACTTGCCCTGTTTTCCAGCTCTGCTCCCACTGCAGATGGCTACGAGGAATAGGATTCCCAGTGTCAGGCAATATTTCCAGGGGCAGCTATAAAGCCTGTGTGTTGAGATTGCCTTTCCTTCCATGGCTCTGTCTATAATTAAGCTGGGAATGGGGTTTCCTAAATGCAGTGCCTCAACTAGGCAATTTCTGGAGTGATTGCCGGCTGGATTTGAGCAAGAATTCCATGACATTTCCCCACTCCCTGGCATCCTTCCCCCAGCCAGCAGCAGCACACTTAGGAGCCTCTGTTGATGAATCCAGACCTCCACTGGGCAATTATTAATTTTGTTAAAGCTGTATTCCAATCCCTTTCAAAGGCAGGACAATACATGAATATCCATTGAAGGGGGAACACCGTGACACCCACTCTGACACTCCAATGGGTTTTTCCCCGATACAAAATACCTCCTGGAAAAAATCCTGCCTTTGTGGCGTGTCATTCCTGGGGTTTTTACTGGAGCTTGGGAGACAGTGAAAGCAAGTAACACAACCGGAGGCTCCAAGGCAGTGCTGAGCAAGCTGCAAGGCCTGCACATAGCTGGGGCTGGGCTGATGTTTGAGGTGGTTACTTCAGCCCTCTCACTATGGGCAAAATTTCACTCCACATTTCCCTCCACAAACCAAAACTGGAAAAATGTCTGGTTTCAACTAGGCAGAATGTGCAATTCCAGCTCTCCAGAGAGAGGCACCGTTCACCACGGGAAGGGTAGGGGCTGAACCAGCAGCACTGGGGTTTTGCCTCTTTCCTTCACACCTACTTCACCTTTTCTTTCTCCTACCAAGCAGGACTCACGCAATATCACAGTGCCAGATACGGGTCCCCTCCAACCAATTCACCAAAGCTGGGTTTTTACAGTGCAATTTCTTTTTAAGGCTGATTCCCAGGTCTGGAGGGTGGGAAATGGGGAAAACTGGGGGTTTGTAACTGCACCCAGTCCTTCCCATAGTTTCCTTGGAGACTGGCTGCCTGTGCCATGAATCAGCTCTCAAATTCCATCAGCTCAGCTTGGTTATCAGATGAGTCATTGCTCCTCCTAGAGCTTTTGTTCTGAAAGTAAGCTTCTTGACACCTAGTAAGCACGGCAGAGCTGGTGAAAACACCAAGCAGTGCATCACACCCACTTACAGGTTGGTCTCACTGAACTAACCCAGCCCTGGCAGTGGGATCTACAAGCTCTCTTTCATTTCTCACATCACAAGATGAGGAATGGGTAAGCAGGAAGAACCATGTGAGTTAAGTGATTTCCAGCAAGGCACTTCTGTAAAGCAGTTCTAATATAGTACAATTGTGATCATGAAATTCGCTTCCGTGACCAAAGCGTTTGGTGGTTGTGCGTAAGAAGCAGCTACTTGGCCATAGACAGAGCAGAATCCAAAGAGCTCCAGAGGTACCATGCTTTTAGTATTACTGTAAGGATGACCCAGAGCAGAGTTTCTGTCTCACCACTGTCCTTTCCAGCATGTTTTTTGCAGTCCTGCACTGAAATTGCCACTGCTCCAAACAGAAGCAAAGTGGAGGAACACCAGTGAAATAATAAGGAGCAATAATAATAATAATAATAATGATAATAACTGTTGTTCGACCACACAGCTGTGTTTGAACAGGAGAAGCCAGTACCCACAAGCAGAGGGTGCGGGAAAGCGGCACCCTGTGCCCTGGCCCAGGAACCAAACACGGGGAAGGCAGCTGTGAACACAGACTGTTTATTTGAAGTGGGGACATAAAAAGGGGATGGGGGGTGCGGTGAGGGGTGGGAATTACATATTGACAGTTAAAAAACAGTAAAATGATAGCAAAACTATGGTAAAAATGTTAGTCTAATTGTTACAACAACAAGGGTAGAACAAAAGTATAACAAAAAAACCCTACGATAAAACAACAAAACAACTACCATTTAAAAACAAAATCACTACAGTTTAACAACAAAACAACTACAGTTTAACAACAAAAGAACATTAGAACAGGTGAAGAACAAACATAGAACAATAAAATCTTCAACGCATCTTCACAGCCGTGGACGTTTTGCTGCTGATGGCCCAAAACGCCACTTGGCGTCGGAGCGGTCCTCCTCCTTGGGGAAGAACAAAAAACAAACAGGACAGGTTTACTCACATCCACGTACATCACAGTTTAGAAGCAAGGAGCTGCTGTAACAGCTCAGCTATAAAACCAAAGTGTTATTCCATTAAAGAACATTTAAATATGTGGGGGATTGGCTTGTCGAAAAAGGTCACGTTCCCATCAACGAGCTGAAACAAGACATCTGTGTAGAACATGGTGCAGACTTCTCACACCAGATAATGAGGAACTGAAGGACACCGGCAAACAGCAACATACTATGACCAATCACAGCCAAGGACACTAAGCGATAAGTGCATGAGAAAGAGGATGGTGGAGGGGTGCACGGTGTAGCTGCAAAAATGTAGAGCTTACGCAATGCCTTATTTGTGCCAGAACCAATCAAGTGCCTAGTATTTGCATATTTACTGTTATATTAACTGAAGGTAGAAGCCCAGTAAACGAAGCTTGCTGTTAACTCATATTGAGTCGTCCAAGTCTTCCTTTCACGACAAATGGTGACCCCGACGTGATACTTGTCTTCGCTTGGATGGTAACAACACCACGGCCGTGAAAACTGGCACTTGGCTCCGATTTTGCCCCAGAGGGTCAAAGCAGCGCATTGCGCAAAAGGATGACCGTATAGACGGGATCTGGGCGCCGCCGGACTTGCAGTGGCTGTATCGACAGCGTTGCACCAAGGAGGAGGAGCAGCCGAAGCCTCGTAGGGCAACAGAGCGCGAGCACCTTAAAAGGGGGTATGGAGAGGCAAGCTGCCCTAAATTTATTAAATTGCTTTTTAGAAAAGTGCGGTGTTAAGGAGAAGGACTTAATCCAGGGGGTTGGCGAAGCCTTTGAACTTGGGACTTGGGAAAAAATTGTGGAGGATTGGCTTGTCGAAAAAGGTCAAAAGGTCACGTTCCCATCAACGAGCTGAAACAAGACATCTGCGTAGAACATGGTGCAAACCTCTCACGCCAGATAATGAGGAACTGAAGGACACCGGCAAACAGCAACATACTATGACCAATCACAGCCAAGGCCACTAAGTGATAAGTGCATGAGAAGGAGGATGGTGGGGGGGTGCACGGTGTAGCTGCAAAAATGTAGAAGCTATAAACCAATGATCTTGTAACATGTAAAAGCTATAAGCCAATGATCTCTCTGTAACCAAACTATAAACATGCAAGCAAGGTATATAAGTATCCATCTGCTTAGCAATAAATGAGACTTGTTGGTCATCATCTGATGAGCTCGTCTCCCGGCGATTCCCACAAATGGTGACCCCGACGCGATCCCTCGAACACCACGGTGGGACGACGTAAGTTGTGCTCGGGTCCTGATCGCAGCCACAGGACGGTCAAAGCGCCAAGATCTCAAGATTTTAAGCGCCGGACCCTGGGTGACCGTATAGACGAGCCCGGCCGATACGCGCCGCCGAAACCTGAAGGGGCTGCAACAAGCGCGCTAAGGTATGGAAAGGCAAGCGGCGTATGATTTATTTACTGCCTTCTTACAAAAGCGGCAGGTTAAAGGGATCGACCTGCAGAAAGAGCTGCAGGGACTGTTAGCTTATGGACAGTCTAAGGGATGTTTTGTTAACCCTCACACTGTCCATGAATTAGCAGAATGGCGAAAATTTGGAGATAAGATTTGGCAAGCTATATATAATGCCCTGTTAAAACAAAAGGCTGGGAAGACAGCAGGGATCAGGAAAGCTCCGAAGAACCCAGCCACGGAGGGCAGTGACACTGTGAAACATTTGTTGGTCATTTGGAGAACTATTTTAAAGATGTTAAAGTCAAAAAGTGAGATCGTGGAACCCAGTGTCCCTCCCCCACCCTTGAGCCTCTGCCAGTTGCCACCGCGGCTGCAAAGTCTGAAGACAGAGATGAAGACACTCTTTTTGACCCGGACCCTATTAACCCCAAGAAGGAGCCTGTGCATGCTCATCAGGCTGCTGTTGCTGCTCCTGAAGTTCTGACGCCTGTTAATTCTGATGCTGACCTGGATGATCCTTGTGACATGGAGCCGGAAAAGAAGCCTAATTTATATCCCCCAGATCCTCATGATAAATGGACAGCTGTAATGGGTGTGGGATGCAGATGTATTGTGTGCTTTCCCTGTGATGTATGTGCTGGATCAAGACCCACGGTGGGAAGGTCTCTCGTATGCCCTTATCAGGGGTATTGGGAGGACTGTGGCGGACTGTGGTGGACCGTGGACTTGGGGTCCCATATACAACTCATTTGATGCAGTCTCTCTGTGATACTCATGTATTAGAAGTTAGCAAATATGTCTATGATTCTATTGATGCTTGGAAACCTTTATAGATATTGCTGGCCACTTCTTCTGACATAGACTGGCCACCTGTGTCAGAATGAGTGTGCATTTTGATCAGTATAAAAGCCCAAGCCTCATGCGATGTGAGGGAGGCAGAGCCTCTGCGGGGACGCTCGCTAGGGCTGAGCCTGCAACCTCACACTGCGATGATGCTTGTTGGAGCTGGTTTCCTGATAGTCCTCACAGAGTCCTTGTGCCACGTTCTGTACGTGTGACTGTGTAGTGCAAGTAATGATTGTCTGGATTTTGTGTTTCAAATATTGTAGTTGTGTGAAATGTGCTTGTGGGATCCCATATACATACGTATGTGTGTGTGTGTGATGAGAGCAGATGGTGTTCTATGTATTTTTTTTGTTATCGTGTTCATGTGAAAGTTTTGAACAGGTAGTGGTTTAACATTTCAGGCAAGAAAGGGTTAACGCAAAAGTGTGGTTGCTGACAGGTATTTATGGCTGCTGCTGAAGCAGGCAGGCAGCTGTAGCTGCTGCCGAGCAGGCTGCTGTTTGTAGCCGTGCAAAGCAGGGTGAACAACTTAAAAAAAAAAAAAAAAAAAAAAGAGAAGAAGAAAAAAGGTAAAGTTGCAGAGCACAGGTAGACAAATGCGAATCCAGGTGATAGATTGGAAATCTATTCAGAGAGAGGCTCTGTCAAACAATGATTTTGACTGTTTGCAGGCATTGCAGGAAAAGATTCTCGCCTTTCCTGTTAAGTACCAGATTAACGCTCAAGGTCAGGCAGTAAATGCTGAAATGTCTCCCTTAAATTGGAAATTGCTATCTCAGTTAAGGCAAACTGTTATTTCTACAGGCATTCAGTTTGAACCCACTAGGCAGATGTTGTCATATATTTGGGAAACAGATTTGCTGTTATATTAAAAGTATTGTGAAATTAATCCTCACCCCTTCGCAGTTGTTGTTATGGAACATGTATTGGCAGAAAGCCTGTCAAGAGGCAGTTGCAGTTCAGCGAGGCCAGGGAGACCCCCTGATTGGGGTGCAGTTACAACACCTGATGGGAACTGGACAGTTCTCCTCTAAGGAGGCCCAAGTCCAGCTAGGTCCAGAATTGTTAAAAGAATCTATGAGACTAGCCTTGCTACTGGGGAGATCATCATCTGCGTTGAAAGGACTATTCCAGGTGTCATCGATGCTGATTATATGGGTGAAATTACGTTAAATTATTTATGCATCTTTGGTGATGAACAAACTCCAGCGGTTGTTAAGCACTTTGTACAAACAGAAGATAAAGCCTTCTTTTAAGGCGTACTATCGAGATCCTAATACAGGTTTGTGGCAGGGACCGGCAGAAGTAATATATCTGGGCCGTGGTTACGCCTGTGTTTCTGCTCCCGCAGGGCCCCTTGTGGGTACCATCCAAGTGGCTAAGACTGGCTGCTGCAGAAGCTCCAGTGACGGTGTCTCCGAGCGAGTGTATGGACCCTGACTCGCAGGCCCAGGAGGAGCGTCGCTTGCGCCGAGCGCTACAGCCACTAATAGAAGAACTTAACTCCTTAATCAACACAGAGCTTTCGTTGAGCACGGTCGCCCTCCTAGATCCGGTCCATGGCCACAGGCATATAGTGGTACAACTGAGATTGGTGATACAACAAGTGCTTCGATAACTCTGTAGCTTTGTCATCAGTGTGACCCTACAGTAGAATTATATTGTGGTGGTTGTCAGTCTATAAGGCATCTTCACCAGAGTTAGCTGAAACAAAGACTTTTTGTATAGTCTGTCGAAATAACTTTTATGTAACCCGCTTATAGCGCTTCAGAAATATTTAGCTGATTTTAGAAGTTTCACTTCATAGAGCTGCATATACGCTTGCTTTACAAGCTGCTTTGCCGTTATAGGTCTCATAATTATAGGGGGTTTGTTACTTTGTTATGCTTTGCATTGTTGTTCTGCTTGTTTACAACAACTCCTGACTCAGTCCTTATCCCTTTATAAAGAAAAAGGGGGAATTGTGGAGGATTGGCTTGTCGAAAAAGGTCAAAAGGTCACGTTCCCATCAACGAGCTGAAACAAGACATCTGTGTAGAACATGATGCAAACCTCTCACGCCAGATAATGAGGAACTGAAGGACACCGGCAAACAGCAACATACTATGACCAATCACAGCCAAGGCCACTAAGTGATAAGTGCATGAGAAGGAGGATGGCGGGGGGTGCATGGTGTAGCTGCAAAAATGTAGAAGCTATAAACCAATGATCTTGTAACATGTAAAAGCTATAAGCCAATGATCTCTCTGTAACCAAACTATAAACATGCAAGCAAGGTATATAAGTATCCATCTGCTTAGCAATAAATGAGACTTGTTGGTCATCATCTGATGAGCTCGTCTCCCGGCGATTCCCACAAAAAATCGCTAAGGAAAAAGTCTCTGTTTTATGGATGTTTTCAGCCCTTAAGGTGAAGGGAGCAACTGTAAGAAACTATGAATTAGGATATTGTTTATTAAGATTTATGTTAAGCTCAATGTAAAGGTTAGGAAATAAAAAGTATGAAATTGCTTACTCAAACAGTCACCGGACGCAGCTTGTAAAATAACCGCAATCACTTACATAGACTAACAGGCGCCAACTGCAATCGCTTATCGCTTATGCAAACATAGCGGATGTTGCCTAAAGATAGCTGTAAGATGTTCCAGGAAATGGCAGAAATAAGACGAACAAAGGACATAGGAGTAGAGGGGTCAACAATGGGATAAAAGAGGAAGATTTCTCACTTTGGCCTCAACGACCATCAGGGGGCAGAAAACGACCCCCTAACAACAGCTGAAGCATGCGCAAAGTACCTCCACTACTTCATGAACACGGAAGTAAAGATGTATAAAAAGGGACTGTTTGAACTGCTCAGCACGGCAGTTGGCGGAGCGCAGACTCCCCTGTCGTCCAGCGCTGTCTTTGATCATATTCTACTTGCTATAATTAATAAAATTGGATTATGATCCGTTGTGGTCTCAATTTATAACAATTTCTGGTGCCGTGACTCGGATAAGGAACGGTGGGCTTTGGTCCTCCGGGGAGGCGCCCCGCGACATTTCACGGCCCCGCGACCAACAGCTTACCTCATCCTTACTGACGAACCTAAATGCTAGAATATGAGCAAAGAAGGAACCGGTAAAATCCCATAAAAATTCTGTGCACGGGAGTCCGGACGAAGACGCAGGACGCGTAAGTATATTGCGAAACTTTCCGCAGAGCGAAATAGTTCGCGGCGGAGGTCTGCAGAGTGAAATTGTTCACGGCAGAGAATTGTTCGCGGGTTTACCGTTCGGGCGGGATTGGGTTTCCTGGAATATAACGAATGAGAGGTTCGATATACTGAACCAAGCGAGTACGGACCCTTAAGTACTGCGGTTCCCATCTCCCGCGAGGGACTGAGCCAGGAACAAGGGGGAGCAAGTGAGTGTGTGTTCGGAGATATTCCAGAAGATGGGGGCGAAGGGCAGCAAGCCTTCGACTCCCATGGGATGGGTACCCATTGTACCTAAGAATACCCCTCTGGCACATATCTTAGACAATTGGAAATGTCTCCCTGGAACCTTAGGGAAAGATAAGCAAAAAATGATAGAATATTGTACTAAGATATGGGGAGGGAAGAAGATTTTTAAAAATGTCTTCTGGCCAGTCTATGGGTCAGAAGAAGATTGGGTAAGACAGCAATTAAACCTCTGGGTTAATAATAAGAAACCTCTCAACCCGGAAGAGAGTCAGTATGCGGAAGTGTGGCTAAAAAGACCGGGAGCTAGACTTTACCCGCTGAATGAAATAAAAACTAAACAAAAGAAACAGAAGGAAGAGTTAGACGAAACCCTTCTAAACCCCCCTCCTTACATTACTCCTCCTGCTCCTACAGCCCCTCCGGAGGTCCCCAGAGCATCCACTCCCCCACCAGAGTCAGAGCAAGAGTATCCCCCTGCTCCTAGACGTGTAACTAGAAGTCAAAAAGGGGCAGTTCAGATGTACCCCCTAAGGGAAATACCCATGGGGGGGCCTCAACCTGTGATTGGATATATTTCCATACCCTTAAATTCGGCTGACCTACGAGACTTTAAAAGAACCGAGATGGGAAACTTAATTGAGGACCCACTCGGAGTGGCAGAAAGATTAGATCAATTTTTGGGACCGAATCTTTATACTTGGGATGAGATGCAATCTATCCTTGGTCAATTATTCACTACTGAGGAAAGAGATATGATTAGATGAGCAGGAATGAGACTGTGGGATGCTCAACATGTCCGGGGACCCCAAGCAGATATTAAATGGCCACTCCAAAAACCTAATTGGGATAATCAAGATCCAGTGCATAGAACCCATATGCAGGACCTGAGAACTATAGTAATTCAGGGAATTAGAGAAGCAGTACCCCGTGGCCAGAATATTAATAAAGCATTTAATGAAATGCAAAAGAAAGATGAAAGCCCTACTGAGTGGTTGGAACGACTGAGGAAAGCCCTTCAGTTGTACCCTGGGGTGAATCCAGACGACCCTTTAGGGCAAGCGCTCCTCAAAACTCAGTTTGTGGCAAAATCATGGGGAGATATCAGAAAGAAGACTGAAAAGTTAGAAGACTGGCAGAATAGAGGGTTGGATGAATTATTAAGGGAAGCTCAGAAAGTCTACGTAAGGTGGGAAGAAGAGAGCAGCAAGCGACAAGTAAAAATGATGATAGCAGCGGTCAGAGAGGATCGCAAAGGGCGAACTGGTAAATACAGATCTGATGGAATAAAACAAAGGAACGTAGTGGTAATGAAGGAACAGGGACGCTGTTTTTACTGTGGAAAAAAAGGACATATAAAGAAGAATTGCAGAGAAAGGATCAGGGATGAGGAAATATTGAAAACGGAATAGGAGAGTCAGGGGCTCTATATTTTAGGGGACCGGAGTCATCATGAGCCCTTGATAAAATTAAGAATAGGTCCCCATAAACAAGAGTTCACCTTCCTAGTAGACACTGGGGCTGAGAAATCAACTATTAAGCAAATACCTGAGGGATGTAAAGTTTCCTCTGAAAAGGTACAAGTAATTGGGGCAAAAGGGGAACCCTTTAAAGTAAGCAAAATTAAAAATGTGGTATTCGAAACCGAAAATAAATTTGGAATGGGTGAACTCTTGCTCGTCCCTGAAGCAGAATCTAATCTGTTAGGACGGGATTTAATTATTGAACTGCAATTAGAAATTAAAGTAAAAAATCGAGAGCTAACAGTGTCTGCTTTTCCTTTGACCGTGGATGATCAAAAACAAATTAATCCCGATGTCTGGTACTCTCCGGACACAATTAGCAGACTAGAAATTCCACCGATTAAAATCCAAATTTCTGAACCCCACATACCTGTGAGGGTAAGGCAATATCCCATATCCCTAGAAGGGCAGAGAGGATTAAAGCCAGAAATTGATCGATTGTTAGCACAAGGGATTTTAGAGCCTTGTATGTCACCCTTTAACACCCCCATTTTGCCTATAAAGAAACCAAATGGGAAATATCGGCTCGTACATGATTTAAGGGAAATAAATAAAAGAACCATCACCCGGTTCCCTGTAGTAGCAAATCCGTACACACTGCTAAGCAAACTAGGACCCCATAACTCCTGGTATAGTGTGGTTGATTTAAAGGATGCCTTTTGGGCCTGTCCACTGGCAGAAGAATGCCGTGATTATTTTGCCTTTGAATGGGAAGACATAGAGACAGGTCGTAGACAGCAATTGAGATGGACCGTGCTTCTCCAGGGGTTCACTGAGTCCCCTAATCTGTTTGGACAGGCCCTGGAAGAGCTCTTAAAAGAATACCAGGTACAAACGGGAAATGTGCTGTTACAGTATGTAGATGATCTGCTCATAGCAGGGAATAATCAGGAGGATGTAAGAAAGGAAAGCATTCGACTTCTAAACTTTCTTGCACAAAAGGGATTGCGGGTATCACAAGAAAAATTACAATTTGTGGAAGAAAAAGTGAAATATTTGGGACATTATTTGTTTAATGGCCAAAAGATATTGGATCCAGAGCGCATTAAAGGAATTCTGGAACTACCTATGCCTGTTACTAAGAGGCAAATTCGGCAGGCATTAGGGTTATTTGGGTATTGTAGGCAATGGATAGAGAACTATAGTTTTAAAGTTAAACTCTTATATGAACAATTGTCCAAGGACAAAATACCCAAGTGGACCCCTCAGGATCAAGAGCAGTTTGCTAGTCTCAAAAGGGAGTTAAGTCAAGCACCAGTTTTAAGCCTACCGGATTTAAAGCGGCCATTCCATTTATATGTTAACATACATGAAGGAACGGCATTTGGGGTATTAACACAAGAATGGGCCGGACAAAAGAAACCGGTGGCATACTTATCAAAACTATTGGACCCTGTGAGTAGAGGTTGGCTGAGTTGTTTACAAATCATTGTTGTTGCTGCCTTACTACTTGAGGAAACGAATCGCATTACCTTTAATGGAGAAGTTGTCTTATATGCACCTCATAACATCAGGGGAGTGTTACAACAAAAAGCAGAAAAATGGCTTACAGATAGCCGATTACTAAAGTATGAGGGAATACTTATAGAATCCCCTAAACTATCTTTGAAAACTATTGGAGCAGTTAACCCTGCTGAATTTTTGTACCCAGGAGAAGGTAGTGAACTATTGCACAATTGTTTTCAAACAATTGAACAACAGATGTGCATTAGGCCAGATTTAGAAGAAACAGAACTACAATGTGGAGAAGTATTATTTATAGATGGGTCATCACGAACAGTGGAAGGTAAACGATTGTCCGGATATGCCATTATTAAGTTAGAAAAGGGAGAATTTAAGACAATAGAATCAGGCCCCCTAAGTGCCAGCTGGTCGGCTCAAGCCTGTGAGCTATATGCATTGTGGAAAGCATTAGTATTACTGAAAGAAAAGAATGGAACTATATATACAGACCCACGCTATGCGTTCGGAGTAGTACACACTTTTGGAAAAATATGGGAGGAAAGAGGATTTGTTAACTCACAAGGGAAAGAACTGATACACCCGGAATTAATTCGGCGAGTTCTGGGGGCATTAAAAATGCCGAACAAAATAGCAGTTGTACATATAAAGGGACACCAGCGAGGTATAAGTTATCAAGTTAGGGGAAATAATGCAGCCGATACAGAAGCAAAACGAGTGGCAGGCAATTATAGTATGATTTTGACTATGCAACAAGTACCTATTAGTAAAAATTTGAGGTTTGAGTCTGTAGAAAAGGAAAAACTAGAACAAATGGGAGCTAAAGAACAAGATGGGAAATACATATTGTCAGATGGAAGGGAAGTCTTGCCGAAGGGCATAGCACTTGAAATATTTTCCAAAATACACAGTAAAACACACTGGGGAACCCAGGCGTTAGTTGATCATTTTAATCAACAGTTTGCCTGTATAGGCGTATATAATATAGCAAAGACAGTCACGGCAGCCTGCGAGACCTGTCAAAAGGTTAATCGAAGCAATAGGAGACAAAAACTTCTTGGAGGACGTTCCCCAGCATATAGACCTTTCTCACACATACAAGTGGATTTTACTGAACTACCTAGGGTAGGGCGTTATAAATATTTATTAGTAATAGTGGATCATTTAACACATTATGTTGAGGCTTTTCCTACCTCCAGGGCAACTGCTAACCAAGTTACTAAAGTGTTACTTGAACACATTATACCTCGATATGGAGTACCTGAAGTAATTGACTCGGACAGAGGGACACATTTTGTGTCAAAAATTGTTAGGGATCTAACAGAAAGCTTGGGTATTAAGTGGGAATACCATACACCATGGCATCCACAAAGTTCAGGAAAAGTTGAAAGAATGAATGGAGAAATTAAAATTACTTTGACTAAACTAATGATAGAAACCAAATTATCATGGATTAAATGCCTACCCATGGCACTATTAATTCTCAGAACCAGACCCCGAGCAGATGTAGGAATATCAGCGTTTGAAATGGTGTATGGAATGTCTTATAGGATTGAAAGTCCACAAACAAATATTTTAATTCGGGACCGTGTGATTAATGAATATGCTTCACAATTAGCAGAATATCGTAACAAGCTCTGGGAACATGGACTGATTGTGCAACGACCCCCGTTGGACTTAAAAATTCACAATGTTAAACCCGGAGATTGGATACTGATTAAAGTGTGGAAGGAAGAAACCCTAAAACCCAATTGGGAGGGACCTTATCTTGTTTTGCTTACAACAGAAACAGCTGTCCGGACTGCTGAGCGCGGATGGACTCATGCCAGTCGCATTAAAGGCCCAGTGACGAGACCCCGCTGGAAAGTAATCAGTGCTCCAGGTGACACCAAGATAATCTTGAAAAGATAACGTAATGATAGAAACTTTATTTGATTATTTTGCCACATTGCCTTTTGGTATAAAGTGTGTATTGCTGTTTATATTGGCTATATTTGGTTCTCTTTTTATCTATTATATATGGAAGCATACAAACTGTGCTAAAGGAAATTGCTAAGTTCATGCAAGCACACAATATTGAATATAGAAAATATACTGATGTAAATAATGTATGTACTCTAAATATACGAATTAGGTGTAATAATTTGAATTGCAATTGTTATCCATTTGCTTGTTTTAAGTGTAAGGTATGTCAGGATAAATGGTAGACACACTGTAAATATGGATACCCTCCAATAGGAGTTTGTACACAGTGTTAGAAAATCCAGAGAACTCTCATTGAGTGGAAACTAAAACAATTAGAGTCTAAACAAGAAATTATTCAAGAATCCCATGAGTGGTGGGAAATTTTCACCAAAGGAATAAACCCTCAATATTATTGTTACCATCCCAACCAACCAGTCCCATTTGTGGCTGACATCTTAGCCATAAAGTGTAGAAGGGAAGTACTAACTGTGTCTTGCTTTGCCCCATTGATTAGAGCTGCAAAGTGGGAGGCCTATGTAAACAGGCAGAAAGCCCAAAGCAGCTATTCTCCTGAAGAATTCCCTTGCTGCCAAGAAGATGGTACACCCCGTGGCTCGAAGCAACCGAGTCGACGGGCGAGGCAGAGGAGGAATAAACTGTGGAGAAAAGAACCAGAACAATGGGATGCAAAAACAGCAATGGCCAAACTTCCCCAGGACTGGTGAAAATATACTTAAATTGGAAAAACTGACAGACACCCTTTTTCCTGGTATACCGTTAGTTTTGTTATTGATAATAACGCAAGCAAATGAAAACCCTCATGAACCTATGAACTGGACAATAACAAACATAAAATATCCAAATAATCCAAAATTAGTAGCAACAAAGAAATGGAAAGGATTCCACCCTTTTTGGCACATCCTAAGCACACTGTTTATTCTACTTATAATATGCCTACCACAAACATGGGCTAAGGGAATGAACTACCAACCCCACCAACCTTTTAAGTGGACCCTACTCCGATTTGAAGATCAACAGGTTATCACAACCCAAATAACACCGGGTGAACCAAGCTTTAATGTTACTCTATGTCAGCTTGTCCCGAGACCCCGATGCTGGGAATACCTGGGATTCTATATGTGCCCTAGTTCGAATCCTGGAAAGGGATATTGTAACTTCCCTAATCAATATTACTGCAGTTAATTGGGGCTGTGAGACCATAGCCCCTGGTTGGATACCGGGCAGTGGTATAGACAAATACCTAAAGGTTCAGTGGGGTCCATATGGGTGCAGACCACCACAAGGGTGGAAAGGACGTGGAAACTGTAAATACCTCTTCTTAAATGTCACCAACCCCGGAGACGAAGGATGGAAAAGTGTGGGGAGTGAGGTATACGGAACCAGGGACAGATAAGGGCGGTTTAATTCTCATAAAAAAGGAAGTAGTCCCAAACGATCCCTTATCAGTAGGACCAAATCTGGTCCTGAATCCACCCATTTTTTCTGAAGAAAAGGTTGCTCTACCAAATCTGGTCCTGAATCCACCCACTTTCTCTGAAGAAAAGGTTGCCCCCGCAAGTATAGCACCCACTTCTCCTGACTCCCTTTCGGAAACGACTAATAACATTGTATCCAGGGATCTAGAATTACCAGAATCCAAAGATCCTTTATGGAGTATAATGCAAGCCTCTTATCGTGCCCTTAATGAAAGCCAGCCAGATTTTACTAAAGAGTGCTGGTTGTGTTACGATGTTAGACCACCATATTATGAGGCAATTGGAAAAGTAGGAAAAATTCAATGGTCTAGTGGTTTGAATCCCCAAGAATGCCCATGGAATGAACAGAAAAATCATACGCAAGGAATTACTATTCAAATAGTAACAGGTCAAGGAAAATGTATAGGTACAGTGCCCAAAAATTATCAGTATTTATGCAATTTAAATGCATCAATTACTACAAAAACTGTAGAGAGACACAAAAATAGAAATGACAAATGGGCCATCCCGACACCAGGAACTAAATGGGTTTGTTCAGACATCGGAGTAACGCCTTGCCTATCCCTGAACGTGTTTGATCAATCTCAGTTTTGCATACAGGTAATTATTGTTCCCCGCCTGATCTATCACACCTCTGAGGAGGTGTTACATCACTTTGAAGGAAACCTGAATATACAAAAACGAGAGCCAATTACAGTAGTAACCCTAGCTACACTGCTGATAGCGGGCGGAGTTGGAGCAGGTACAGGCATAGCCTCCATAGTAAAAAGTCAAGAATTACAAAATCTACAGGTGGCTGTAAATGAGGATTTAACAAAGATAGAACAATCTATTGAAAATTTAGCTGATTCCATAAAGTCTTTGTCAGAAGTAGTCCTGCAAAATAGAAGAGGACTGGATTTATTGTTCTTAAAAGATGGAGGATTGTGTGTAGCTCTTAACGAAGAATGTTGCTCTTTTGCTGACCATACAGGAGTAGTTAAGGACACCATGGCCGAACTTCGAAAAAGGTTAGAGCAACGAAAGAAAAATTACGAGGCAAATAGGTCATGGTATGAAAACTGGTCTAATGTTTCACCTTGGTTAACCACTTTGTTGTCTGCTTTAGCAGGACCGCTTATTATATTGATTTTGGGACTTATATTTGGGCCTTGTATATTACGCTATATTTTACACTTTATTAGAGAACGGTTTGACATAGCTAAACTGCTTATTTTAACTACGGGATCTGGGGTAAAATATAAGAGTGTATCTATTGATGAGGATGAAGATTGTTGTGAATGTATCATGCCACGTAAAAAATATACCTGTGATTGTAAGGAATTACCTTGTGACTGTTATGATAAGTGTTGGGAGTGTGGAAAAAGGTTAGCATACACTTCTGAAAATGAAAGTAGCGTTTGATAAACAATAATAGCATAAAGAAAAAGAAAAAGGGGGGATTGTAAGAAACTATGAATTAGGATATTGTTTATTAAGATTTATGTTAAGCTCAATGTAAAGGTTAGGAAATAAAAAGTATGAAATTGCTTACTCAAACAGTCACCGGACGCAGCTTGTAAAATAACCGCAATCACTTACATAGACTAACAGGCGCCAACTGCAATCGCTTATCGCTTATGCAAACATAGCGGATGTTGCCTAAAGATAGCTGTAAGATGTTCCAGGAAATGGCAGAGATAAGACGAACAAAGGACATAGGAGTAGAGGGGTCAACAATGGGATAAAAGAGGAAGATTTCTCACTTCGGCCTCAACGACCATCAGGGGGCAGAAAACGACCCCCTAACAACAGCTGAAGCATGCGCAAAGTACCTCCACTACTTCATGAACACGGAAGTAAAGATGTATAAAAAGGGACTGTTTGAACTGCTCAGCACGGCAGTTGGCGGAGCGCAGACTCCCCTGTCGTCCAGCGCTGTCTTTGATCATATTCTACTTGCTATAATTAATAAAATTTTAATTGGATTATGATCCGTTGTGGTCTCAATTTATAACACAACCTTTAAAGAGACAGACTTAAATTTAATGTTGAAATGGTCGAAGACGCATTATCCAGAGGCTGATGAGTCTACCGCATCTGAGGTCTCTTTGTGGAGTGGTGCACGAGTTAAGTTGTGGGATGCAGCCACAAATGATGGTGACACTGTGAAACATTTGTTAGTCATTTGGAGAACTATTTTAGAGACGTTAAAGTCAAAAAGTGAGATCGTGGAACCCACTGTTCCCCCCCCCACCCCTGGCCACCCCTGAACCTCTGCCAGTTGCCGCCGCATCTGCAAAGACTGAGGACAGAGATGAAGACAGTCTTTTTGACCCGGACCCTATTAACCCCAAGAAGGAGCCTGTGCATGCTCATCAGGCTGCTGTTGCTGCTCCTGAAGTTCTGACGCCTGTTAATTCTGATGCTGACCTGGATGATCCTTTTGACATGGAGCCGGAAAAGAAGCCTGATTTATATCCCCCAGATCCTCATGATAAATGGGCAGCTGTAAAGGGAGAAGTGAAATGGGTGGGGGATGCAGATATATTGTGTGCTTTCCCTGTGATGTATGTGCTGGATCAAGACCCTCGGTGGGAATGCCCCTCGTATGGCCTTATCAGGGGTATCGGGCGGGCTGTGACGGACCGTGGACTTGGGGTCCCATATGCAACTCATTTGATACAGTCTCTCTGTGATACTCACATACTAGAAGTTGGCAAATATGTCTATGATTCTATTGATGCTTGGAAACCTTTATAGATATTGCTGGCCACTTCTTCTGACATAGTCTGGCCACCTGTGTCAGAATGAGTGTGCATTTTGGTCAGTATAAAAGCCCAAGCCTCATGTGATGTGGGGGAGGCAGAGCCTCTGCGGGGACGCTCGCTAGGGCTGAACCTGCCACCTCACACTGCGATGATGCTTGTTGGAGCTGGTTTCCTGATAGTCTTCACAGAGTCCTTGTGCCGCGTTCTGTACGTGGGACTGTGTAGTGCGAGTAATGATTGTCTGAATTTTGTGTTTCAAATATTATAGTTGTGTGAAGTGTGCTTGTGGGATCCCATACGCATACGTATGTGTGTGTGTGTGATGAGGGCAGATGGTGTTGTATGTTTGTTTTTTTTTGTTGTCGTGTTCATGTAAAAGTTTTTAACAGGTAGCGGTTTAACATTTCAGGCGAGAAAGGGTTAATGCAAAAGTGCGGTTGCTGACAGGTATTTATGGTTGCTGCTGAAGCAGGCAGGCAGCTGTAGCTGCTGCCGAGCAGGCTGCTGTTTGTAGCCGCGCAAAGCAGGGTGAACAATATAAAAAAAAAAAAAAAAAAAAAAAAGAGAGAAGAAGAAAAAAGGTAAAGTTGCAGAGCACAGGTAGACAAATGCGAATTCAGGTGATAGATTGGAATCTATTCAGAGAGAGGCTCTGTCAAACAATGATTTTGACTGTTTGCAGGCATTGCAGGAAAAGATTCTCGCCTTTCCTGTTAAGTACCAGATTAACGCTCAAGGTCAGGCAGTAAATGCTGAAATGTCTCCCTTAAATTGGAAATTGCTATCTCAGTTAAGGCAAACTGTTATTTCTACAGGCGTTCAGTCTGAACCCACTAGGCAAATGTTGTCATATATTTGGGGAACAGATTTGCTGTTATATTAAAAGTATTGTGAAATTAATCCTCACCCCTTCGCAGTCATTGTTATGGAACATGTATTGGCAGAAAGCCTGTCAAGAGGCGACTGCAGTTCAGCAAGGCCAGGGAGATCCCCTGATTGGGGCACAATTATAACACCTGATGGGAACTGGACATTTCTCCACTAAGGAGGCTCAAGTCCAGCTAGGTCCAGAATTGTTAAAAGAATCTATGAGACTAGCCTTGCGAGCTCTATCACAGATTAAAGATACTATTGCAGCTCCTGCCTACATGAAAGTGACACAGAAAAAGGACAAGCCCTTCAGTACCTTTGTGGATAGGGTAGCTGATGCTATAAGGAAGTCAGGTGCTCCAGAATACATGCATGGTATTTTACTGCGTCAGTGTGCAATACAGAACTGTAATGATGCTGTAAGGCAGATACTTGTTCAGTTACCTGCAAATGCCACTGTAGAAGAGATGTTAGAATGTATGACACGGGTACCTATGGGGCATCAGGCAATGTTGGTTGAGGCAGTAAAAGCAGTGGGAGAGGCAATTCAAAAAAGTCATTCGCAAGTATTAGCGGCCTTGGCACCTTTGCAAGCCACCGGTATGGTCAAGGTTCCTCAATGTTTTAGATGTGGTCAAAATGGGCACATGAGAAAAGATTGCCACCACTCGGTGTGCTGCCCTAATTGTCAAATGGATAACCATTGTGCTGCTACCTGTCGACGTAAACAGAACCTGTCGGGAAACAGGCAGCGGAACACCAAGACCCATCGCGCAATGATCCCAAGCATGGGTACTACAGCCCCTGCGCCTCAATGTGTGTACGCAGCAAATCAAACCCCATTGCCTGCAACCAGCCACCACCGGCAGCCTCGGAATGGACTTGGCAACCGCAGCAGATACTACCTTATATGATAAGACCGTGTCATTGCTCTCTACTGGAATGTATGGTCCTCTGACTTTAAATAATAAGCCTATAAAAGCCTTGCTACTGGGGAGATCATCATCTGCATTGAAAGGACTATTTATTGTTCCAGGTGTCATCGATGCTGATTATATGGGTGAAATTACGTTAAATTATTTATGCATCTTTGGTGATGAACAAACTCCAGCGGTTGTTAAGCACTTTGTACAAACAGAAGCGCAGAAGATAAAGCCTTCTTTTAAGGCGTACTATCGAGATCCTAATACAGGTTTGCGGCAGGGACCGGCAGAAGTAATATATCTGGGCCGTGGTTATGCCTGTGTTTCTGCTCCCGCAGGACCCTTGTGGGTACCATCCAAGTGACTAAGACCGGCTGCTGCAGAAGCTCCAGTGACGGCGTCTCCGAGCGAGTGTATGGACCCTGACTCGCAGGCCCAGGAGGAGCGTCGCTTGCGCCGAGCGCTACAGCCACTAATAGAAGAACTTAACTCCTTAATCAACACAGAGCTTTCGTTGAGCACGGTCGCCCTCCTAGATCCGGTCCATGGCCACAGGCATATAGTGGTACAACTGAGATTGGTGATACAACAAGTGCTTTGATAACTGTAGTTTTTGTCATCAGTGTGACCCTACAGTAGAATTGTATTGTGGTGGTTGTCAGTCTATAAGATATCTTCGCCAGAGTTGGCTGAAACAAAGACTTTTGTATAGTCTGTCGAAATAACTTTTATGTAACCCACTTATAGCACTTCAGAAATATTTAGCTGATTTTAGAAGTACAGATTTTGAATTACTCGAGTTATTTGAAAATCGAGGTTCGCTTCATAGAGCTGCATATACGTTTGCTTTACAAGCTGCTTCGCCATTATAGGTCTCATAATTATAGAGGGTTTGTTGCTTTGTTATGCTTTGCAATGTTATTCTACTTGTTTACAACGACTCCTGACTCAATCCTTATTCCTTCATAAATAAAAACGGGGGAATTGTGGGGGATTGGCTTGTCGAAAAAGGTCACGTTCCCATCAACGAGCTGAAACAAGACATCTGTGTGGAACATGGTGCAGACTTCTCATGCCAGATAATGAACTGAAGGACACCGGCAAACAGCAACATACCATGACCAATCACAGCCAAGGACGCTAAGCGATAAGTGCATGAGAAACAACAAAACAACTACCATTTAAAAACAAAATCACTACAGTTTAACAACAAAACAACTACAGTTTAACAAGAACATTAGAACAGGTGAAGAACAAACATAGAACAATAAAAAAAGTAACAAACCTACCAGCAGCACTGGGAGAGGCTCCAGGTCAGAACTGGTATCTCTTCTCATCCCCTCACTCCTAACTACTGATGGCTACAGGAAAAAGTGTTGCATCCCTCTGGCAGAATGTAGCTCTAAATTCCCCCTCTCTGTAACAGCTTTTGTATCACAGCCAGGGGTTGCAAAACTAGAACAAGCTATTGCAAATGTGTCAAGGCAATTAGAAAAAGCCATTCCTGAAAGCGGAAACAGCATTATAGCCCTACAGGAAGAAACCAAATCATTATCACAAATGGCAATACGGAATCAATTAGCTCTAGACCACCTTTTAGAACTACAGGACAGAGTATGTGCATTACAGAGTATGGGCATTGTTGACTAATAGCCCTGGGGGTTTTATGTGAATCAGTACCACAAAAACAAAACTGACACAAACAAGATAAAGACTCATTTGAAAATATTACATGAAGTAAGGCAGGGATTTCCACTAAATCTATTTGGGTGGCAAATTTCCCGACTCCCAGATGAAGGTAGAGGACTGTGAACTAAAAGACTTGAGTTGCTGTAGTCCCTCTCTTGTTTTGCTTTGTAACGATGTATGTCTGTTCTCAGTGTTGTGTGACCTTATGAAATCAACTTATGCCTTGAACAGTGAACAGTACAGTACGACCCTGATGGTCAAAAGAAAAGGAGGGACTGTCATGAAAATCTCTTTCCCTAACTATTGTAGCAATTGGTCTTTAGAGTATGAAACCGTGCAAACTTTCTTCAGCTATATATAGCTGACATTGTAAACTGCACAGCTGTGGTTCACTCAGCACAAGAACGCCAGCTCACCGCAAGGGGGAGAAGAACAAGCCCAACTCTGAAGAAGAAAGGATACCTCTGCGCTACCCAGAACAGAGCAGCAGCCCAGCCCCTCTGACACCTCAGTGAAACTCTCCCCTCACCTCGCAGCAGAGATAAGGTACGGCAGCAAGACCAGTTGCAGGGATGTCTTGGTCAAGAAAGAACCAGATGGCTGACAGCGCCACACAATTAGGGCTGCTTTGCAAAACAGCAGTACATGTGTGTGTTGAGTAGGCATTAGTCAAACCACTGAACACTTGAAAGGTGTAAGAACCATGTGTAAGAATCACAGCCTGTTTAGTCTAGAGAAGAGGAGACTGAGAAGGGATTGTCATTAATGCATATAAATATCTGAAAGGCAGGTGCCAGGAGGATGGTGCCAGACTCTTTTCAGTGCTACCCAGTGACAGGATGAGGAGCAATGGCCATAAACTAAAGCACAACAAGTTTCATCTCAACATGAGGAAGAACTTTACACTGAGGGTGTCAGAGCACTGGAACAGGCTGCCCAGGGGGCCTGTGGAGTCCCCCTCTCCGGAGACATTCCAGAACCACCCAGACACATTCCCGTGTAACTCGCTCTGGGTGGGCCTGCCTTGGCAAGGGGTTGGACTGGAAGATCTCCAGAGTTCACTTCCAACCCTAACAATTCTATGATTCTGTAAAACCACATTCAGGATGCCCCAATTTGACTGGTACACCTCATGGCCATGAACAGAGAACCACTCTCAAAATTCTGTATTTTGTGTCCTAGCCTCTCTCCTTGGACAGCACATGCCAGCTGAAGAATTTTTAGACACTACTCCTCTCCCCATTCTGAAAGGTGCCCTCCAAGGCATTGCCCCTGCGGAGGCCCAGAAGCCTCCTGTTCACGGGAGGACACATTACCTCCATCATCGCACTGTCCTCCCAGGAAATGATCACTCAGGAAGGACTCTCACTGAAAACATAACTTGAATAGGACTGCTGTGTGATGTGGGTCAGGTTGGCTATGCGGACTGGGCAAGCCATTCTGTGGTGAACTGGAGACAACGGGGGGAAGTCCAGCGTAGCCAGCTGCCAGTGCTGGGGCTCAGCAGGCTGCAGGACACACAGAAATTCCCAGCTGCTCACCAGTGCTGCTGACAGACATCAGGGTTTCTTGAGTTGCCACTGCTGGTCAGAAGGCTACATGCAGCAAAACATCTGGCTGCGTGACGAGGCCTAAAGCAGAAAAACACAGTTAACAAAAGCATCCACGTGCACAAGGGAACCCTCCGGCTTTTCCCCCCAAAAATCAGCTGCATCCTTACATGCATGATTTAAGGAGACAGAGGCTTCAGCAACAAGCCCAAGAACTTCTGACCTGGCCACCTGGCCACCTATTTTCAGTGCATGTTGCAAATGCTCTAAGGCAGCTCACTGCCCTGATCCAGGTTTTAGAAAGCTGCACAACTACAAACCTCCTCCACTCACACCCTGAGCCACAGAAAAGCACACACAGGGCAAGGGGGATGTGCTAACACCCTTGATTAAGACATTCACTGCTCACTGTGCTGCTCCAGGCAGTTGCGCTGGCACGAAAGGGCACATTGTACAGTGGGACAGGAAGACAAGGGGCAAAAGGTAACACCAAACTCCTTAAACCAGCAATGCCACCACAGTCTCTGCATCACGCAGCATCTTTTCTGAGATCTCAAAGAAGCAACCGTGGCTAATATGCCTCCTGGGACAGTGCGCGCAGAAAGCCTCCACCGGACCAGAAAACAGGATCCTTACTGGGCTCTCACTGAAAGTCCCCACATCTCCAGGCTGGCAGGATATCAGCAGCACATCTGCACCTTTGATGTTCCGGGTCCACTACAAAGATGGTTTCCATTCTGTCACATCCTCTTGAGCTTTAACAGCCGGCAGAGCTGGTTCTCCCAGGGTCTCAGTACCACCCAGGCACATCACCTGCAGTCCAGCAGTACCGCTGAAAAGACCTTGATGGCCTGTGTTAACACACTGGCACACAGCTGGGATGTAAATACTGCCAAATCATCTCTCAGTTGCAACAGAGTACCAAATTTAGCAAAATTAGCCTTACTTCTGATGAAGCTTTCCTTATAGACAGCTCATCTTCTCTGTTTATAAACCATAGTAAAGACCTGTTCTCGTCTGAAGACTCGAACCCTGCCTGCAGTGAAGCAGCCGTTCAGACAAGCTGTACTGGTTTTTCCTCATTCCTCCTTCCTTCACAGAAATCAATCCCTACCAAAAGTGCTAAAAGCTCTGCACAAAGACTGCATGGAAAAGCCAACTGCAAGTGCCTTTACCTGCTACTATTTTATCAGGCAGCATTCTAGGAAGAAACTAGCTTTTCCCGCTGGTTTTGCTACAGCTTCACTACCTTTGAAGACAACGCTTGTTACATTTGCCAAGCCAAGGCAACCTCATAGCTTGGCAAAATCATACTTCCTGTAAGAAACCTTCACCATAAGGTGAAGACAGGCACGCTATAGGAATAAGTTACTCTCAAGAGACTCTTTCAAGCACTCTTGCCTTTGCTTACCAAAGTTCACAGAACATCAGAAAACAACAACAAAGAAGCAGGGCTCTCTCTCCCATTTGATAGAGCCCATTATATCACGCGTTCAGTCCAACTCCAGTGTGAACCCCAGAATGAGAAATGCAGTCTTCAAGTTTCTGGAAAAAAAGGAAGAGCTTTGAAGTGGCAAGACCAGAGAATGTTCGTGAAAGCACCAGTACGCAAGTACACACCCCTTATCACAGACCACCTGCCCCATTACCAAAGTGAACTAAGGGAAAGAGAGAAAAGAGCAGGGACAGAATGCAAGACAAAGTGATGGAAAAGAAAATCCTGATGGGCTTCAGGCTCAAGATGAAGGAATGAAAAAAATGGGAAGGGAGAGCAGGGCAGCACTGGAGGCCAAAACCAACTGCTGGGCATCAGGACAAGAGAGGGAGAAAGAAAAATTCCAGAGCAAGAGTGAAAGAAGGCACAGCCAGCTGAACAGAGAGGCTGAGCAAGAAAGGATGGGACAGAGAAAGAAAGACAGAAAAAAGGGAAAGAAGGACATGAGAGGAGAAAAAGGGTAGGGATCTGCACAGAGATGGAGAAGGAAGCAGCAGGGAAAGAGGAAGAGAGGCAGAGGGAGAGGGAGGAGGCCAGAGAGAAGTAAGGACTACGGGATTGACAGAGATCACCAAAAGACGTGGTGAGTAGAGGAAAGGCAAGTGGGTAAAAAAAAAAAAAAAAAAACAGGGGCAGGGAGAGCTTGCTAGCAACACCAAGCTGTGTGGTTCGTTCGATGCGCTGGAGGGAAGGAATGCCATCCAGAGGGACCTTGACAGGCTTGAGAGGTGGCCAATGCCAACCTCATGAAGTTCAACCAAACTAAACTCAAGCTCCTACACCTGGGTCGGAGCAATCCCAGGCACAGCTACAGGTTGGGCAGAGAAGAGATTCAGAGCAGTCCTGTGCAGAAGGACTTGGGGGTGCTGGTCGATGAGAAACTGAACACGAGCCGGCTTCACTGTGCGCTCGCAACCCAGAAAGCCAGCCGTATCCTGGGCTGCATCAGAAGGAGCGTGACCAGCAGGTCGAAGGAGGTGATCCTGCCCCTCTACTCTGTTCTCGTGAGAACCCGCTTGCAGCACTGTGTACAGTTCTGGTGTCCCCAACATAAAAAAGGACATGGAGCTGTTGGAACAAGTCCAGAGGAGGCCACGAGGATGATCAGCAGCAGGAGCAGCTCCCGTATGGAGACAGGCCGAGAACACTGGGGATGTTCAGCCTGGAGAAGAGAAGGCTGCGTGGAGACCTCAGAGCAGCTTCCAGTGCCTAAAGAGAGGCTACAAGGATGCTGGAGAGCAGCTCTTCCTCAGGGACTGGAGTGACAGGTCAAGCGGTAACAGGTTCAAACCGAAACAGGGGAAGTTTAGGTTAGATACAAGGAAGAAGCTCTGAGGGTGCTGAGGCGCTGGCATAGGGTGCCAAAGGAACCTGTGAATGCTCCATCCCTGGCAGTGCTCCAGGGCAGCCCGGACAGAGCCTTGGGTGACACGGTTTGATGTGAGGTGCTCCTGCCTGTGGCAGCGGGCTTGGAACTGGATGACCTTAAGATCCTTTCCAACCCTAACTATTCTATGATTCTAAAACCAGAGCAACAAACAACAACTAAGAGAAAGAGAAGTGCAGGCGCAACGAGCAGCTCAGAGGGATGCAGAAAGAATGAGAAGTATCAGAAGCCCTGCAGAGCAGTGGAGGAAGGGTCTGGGAGCAGCAGACACAGCCAGAGAGAGAGGCAGGCAGGGAGAAAGACACGGACAGTGGGATACAGAATGAGCTGGAACGAGGAGAAGGGGCTGGTAGAGTGACAGAGAAGGAAGGACTTGAAGAACAGAGGGACGTGCAGGACAGCGCAGTAACAGAAGAGAGGTATGGGCAAGCGAAACAAATGCCTGCAAGGGAAAAGGGAGTGGGGAGCTTGGAGAGATGAGAGGCAGACACGGCCCCAGGGGCCGGGCACTCACCACAGCTCCCGCTCTCCGTCCTGCCAGGGAAACTCTTCAGCCCAGGCCCTTCTTTCTCTGCCTCTCTGCGCTCTCCCCTTTCCTCCTGGGCAGGCCCAGGGCCAGCTGCAGGGCGCAGGCCGGGCTGGGGCAGCTCGGGGGGCTCTGGCAGTCGCGGTGCCCGGTGCCCGTGCCCACAGCGGGGCTGTCTCCATCTCCCCAGGGGCTCGCTCGCCTCAGCGCTGGCCCCGGCCCTCCCCCGAGCTGGGCCGCAGCCCCAGCAGAAGCTGCAACACCCAACACCAGCATGGCCGCCGGCAGCCGCTGCCCTAGCACTACAGCTCCCAGCATGCCCCGGGGCGCTCCTCCTGCTGCCAGGCCCTGCTGGGCCACCGTCCCCTGGGCATAGGCCAGAGGGGGCGGGAAGAGCGCGTGGGAAAGGTCGGGGGCAGTGAGCCCGGGGAGGGGAAGGGCCGGAGCGAGCCGGAGAGGCTGCGGAGCAGCAGCGGTGTGGGGCGCGCTGAGGAGGCGGAGGGGGAGAGAGCAGCGGTGGCAGGGTCCAAGAGCCAAAAGGGCGGCGAGCAGGAGGGAGCCCAGAGGGAAGCACGGCCTGGCGAGGGGGGAATGCAGGGGGAACCACCGGCATGGTTATATGAGGTGCTTTATTGCAGCGCTGGGAAACCAGGGCTACGCACCCAAATCTGGTTCCAGCCTCCTCACATCGTGTCCGCAATTCATATCCTGAAAGTTTCACAATTAATACATATTCAACATGGGTTACAACATTTAACCAATACATATGCATTAAGGAGTGCCACATCAGTCTATTACGACATCAGCCTCTTCTGCGCTTGCGCAGCCCCCTCTGGGGATCGCCTGCTGGTCGTTCCGATGAAGTGAGAGTCTTCCTCAGGTTGTCCTCTTCACCTTTCCCTTAACTTGCGTATATTCCAGTCCTTGTGTGGACGCTATCATTTTCTTATCTTCCTTTGACTGCTTCTGGTATGCTCTTCTGGCTATCTTATGCACAGGTTCTACTTGGGTATAGTTTCCAGTGCATACTTTCTAAATCCACTCATACACCTTTCACCACATGTGGTTATGGACTACCATTGCAACACTGGTTACAGAACAGCCGTGATACAAGACTACAAAGTTATAACATTTTCTAATATACAAAACCTCGCTATTGATTTATAAATTTCTCAAACATAATCATTTCTACTATTTTGTACAATTGTTTTATCATACAAAATTCTGCCCTTTTCCAACAGGGGGAGGCGGGCTGCAAGACAGAAAGGGAAAGCAGGGCTTGAAAGAAGAGAAGGGAGTGGGAGAGAGAGATTTGGAGAGGGGGGAAATAGCAACAGGGTACACAACACACAGCAGGGAATTAGAAAATAAAGGCAGGGAGTCAGGCAGAGGAAGAGAGGAACAGCGAGGGGCACTGCTGGGTGTGGGAGGACTCTGGCCGAGAGCTGGTGACTGCCGGAGGACTGTGTCCTGAAGTTTGCGGGCTCCCAGATCCATGGTCATTGCTGCCTTGTGCAAGAGCCATGGTTAAGACACCAGCCACCCGGAAGGACAAGTGTGGGAGGACCAAGGCTATTGATAGGAGGAAGGAACAGTAACTCCTGGTCTCTGGACCCCCAAACCGACTGAAATCAGCTTTGCGGTTTGGACAGTGACTAAATAACCAGGGAACATGCGCAACGACAGGAGATGAAAAGTTCAGGGAAGACTTGTTTACTTCATCTGGAGACCCCCGCCCATGACCACCAGGAGACCTTGTGCAAGCAAGGAACTTTTACCTCATTATACCATGAAGCGGGGATAGGTCATGAATATGTATAGGCATGTTGTGTAACCTCATGAATATGTAATAGTTTAGAGGATAAATATGAAGGGGAACAATGCTGAGGCGCGCATGCCTTTGGAGGAGCGATCCCCCATGCGCCTCAGCGCTGAACAAAGTATACCTGCTTTACAACTTTAACGAGTTGTGGAGTCTACGCGCGCATCAATTTGTTCATCCTTGATTTTGCCTCTTCGTGTGGCTGGTAAAGAGCTCGTGGGAGGAGCAGGAGGGGGGTCAGCAGTGCCGTTTCTGCACTGGTTGCTTGTGCTGGACTTCCCGGGATTATCTTCTGTTGCAGGAATCTCTTTGTAGGACGTGTCTGGTTTGTGAGGGTTAGTGGACTCAGTGGGAGACCTTGTGCTGCTCGTTATTGCTTCTGGGGTTTACATGTCAGTTTTTGCTTGCTGTGCTGACGTTAAAAAGCATATCGTGGCTCTTTGGATTTCTGTCATTAAATGAAGTCTCCAGGATTTCTGCCCAGGAGTGAGGTGTCCAGAAAAGGACTGTCCTTGTACGCTGCTGTCAGCCTTCAGTTTAGAGATGTGTCTGCTGGTGGTGTATTTTAATGGTGGCGTAACTCAAATGCAACTTAAATCTACCACCTTTGTCCTTGTTCCGGATATGCCTGGGGGATGATTCTCATCAGGTTGTAAACAGCATGTTCTGCTGGTGCTTTACCTATTTGAAATAATCTGTCACCAGAAATGTCTTCCTTAGTACCTGCGTAGAACAAGAACCTTACGCCCTGACCCTTGGGGCAGCTTCAAGGCGACAGCTAAACGTCAGTAGCTGCAGTGGTAGCAGTGTGTGTGTGTGTGTGTGTGTGTGAAAGATCACCTGAGCCTCTGCATTTCTTCAGCATGTCACAGCTTTGTGTGGGTAGGGGTGCATGAAGTCAGTATGTTGTAGGTGTTGTAACTGGCCAGGCAGTGTCTCTAAAGCAGCAAGAAATGATCTCTTCTAGTGGCATGCCTACGGATGCCAAGGGGGGAGGGCTGTGGCCTTCTCCCTCCGTGGACTGAGCACAGAGAACTAAGAGGTGTTTTCATCTGTGGGAGGGAATCCCATCCAAGAGCCATCGTCAGCTTTCAGGCTCGTGGTCCTTGACGTGCTCAGGACAGTTTTACTGGGGTGGTGGTAGTCCTTTGGCTCCCAGGTTTTCCCTTTAAGGTTTGATTGATTTGCCTTTATAGTGTTTTGTAAATGTTCTCCATTCAAAGCCCTCGGACTTTGTGCTACGTGATCCTTTCTCTGAAACCCCACGAATAGCTTTGGGAACAGAGGAAATGGGGACCCTTTAGGGTAGAGAAGAGCATTTAATATGAGAAACACTTCTCTGGTAAGCATCTTACAAGGATAAAAGGACCTGCTTTAACTTCTTTTTGGTGTTCCTGCATTAACAATAGCTCCTTAAAAGATTGATTACTTCTACCGCAGAAGAAGAGATGCTTTGATTTCTGTGTCTGACTGAAAGAAATAACGTGAACGTGTAGAAAACTGACGTGAAGAGCCATGTTTTGTCATTATGGGGTTCCATGTCTGACTTCTGGAGCTTCCCCTGTACGTGGTCTAGTAGAAGGTGTCCCTACCCGTGGCAGGGGGTTGGAACTGGATGTCCTGGTATTGGCTGGAATAAAGTTACTTGCTATTTCACATTATTCTGCATACGTTCCTTAGCACCTTTCCTCTTCTCAAAGATCTTCACCAGTGTAAGATTGCCTTACGAACAAGTCTGATCCTAGCCCCTGAGACACATCTTGGAACCCCTCCCAGCATTTTTTGGCATCACAGATCGATAACTCAAGAAAGACTGACTCCAGGGATCAGTAGGCAAGCAGTGAGAACGCTGAATACCTGGAGCTGTTTTGCAAATTTTACAGGGATTAGTAATTTGTAGTGTGGGTGCTGGTGATTAGGCAAGTTGTCTTGTACCTGAACGATTGAAGGGCATAAGGACCCTGTGTAGAGGCACATCTGTGTGCTCCAGTTGGGCTGGGGCATGACATGCGCATGAAAAACTAGTTGTTCTTGTAATTCTATACTTTGCGTCCTGGCCTCTTGCCTTGGTCTTCCTGGGTCAGTTTGACTTATTTGTGACACAGGCTTGGGGATCGCCTGTGGGCTGGGGTTTTTGCCGGGCGACGCCAAGGCAGCGTTGGATGAGGCCATAAAAGGATGGAGCAAGCTGGGCAGCCACTGCAGCGCCAGCTCTGGAAAATCGGCGTGTGAGCCCCAGCCAGCAATTCCCACTCACCAGCCAGGTGTGAGCTGAGTTTCCCTTGCTCAGCCAGTCTCTGCCTGGCACCTGGGGCAGCCACGGTTCCTTCCCAGGGCTGGATCCAGCTTGCTGCAGTGATGCTGGTACTGGGGCAGTGATGGAGGTCTCTATCCTCCTGGCATTGATACTAATCAATGTGGTTTTTCCCATGGCTTCACACCACCTGGAGCAATGCCCCAACTACCCATCCTCTCGGTGGCCATCCCCAGCCCAGCCCAGTCACCTGCAGGGTGGGCAGGGGCTGCATTAACCCCCTACCCACTTCCCGCTGTGCAAATGACTGCAGGCAGAGAGAGGTGCTGTGAAGCAAGCACCCAGACCTTTTAATGAATGAAACAAGAAACAGGGATGCGGGGGAGGGCTGGGGCAGGTCCTTGACCATCAATGGTGTCTTCTTTGTGCGGGTGACCTTGACCTTGAACGGTGATGACCATGTGACCTTGTCCTGGAAGAATAGTCACGACTCCTCCTTCTGCTTCCAGGGAGCGGCCTGGGAGGAACGGGTCAGAAAGAAGGATTACATGGAAAGGCTTGTGAACAGAATGCATGGGTCACACTTGAAGAATGAACCGAGTGCAATCTGTAAACAGAGGGAGCACTGGAAGAGAGAATGCCCTCAGAGTCAAAATAAACACTGGAGATTTAGTGGAATGTCAGGGCCTGCCCTGACATACTTTGGATGAAGATTGAGGAGGGGCGGGGGAAGATTCAAAACCCTCCCCAGCAGAGCCCCTGGTTACAGTTAGCTTGGGGACTGATAAAGTAAAATTTCTTGTAGAAACAGAAGCTACTTGTTCTGTTATAAATTCTTGTAGAGTGCAAGTTATCTATACAGAAGCGTCTATATAGAAAGCTAGCTATAACAAATCTATACCAAAATGAAGGACTAACATGACACAGAAACAGGCTCTTCTCTCTCCAGCTGAGAGAAAGCGGCTTGGCTGTTTGAGATGGCTAAATGGAAAAAATCCAGAATTGTCATAAAATGACAGCACTGATTTTTCCAATAACTGCCTCAATCAGTATCAACTATGTTGTTAAAACAAGACTGTTGGACGCTGATTTCTACTGACAAAAACCATTTCTTCAGCCCTACTCAGCCAGTAATCCAGAGCTTTCCATCCGATTCTTTAATTGTATTTGATTTTTATACGTACTTACGGTTTTCTCGAAAAACATCCTTTTTTCAGTCTTCTTTTTAATCATTTGCCAGCGTTTTAGTTGAAATAATCTTACTGCAAGCACACATCCCCTTTCTTATAGCCAGTTCAAATTAAGCCGTTTAAAAATCAGTTACCAGTTGTATTCCCCGCAACTCTCTGTGCACACTTACTTGATTATCGATCAGCTGTTGTGTAAGTCATACGTTACAGCCTAGGTTACAAGCAGCTATATATTGAATTTCTATAGCATACTTACAGTTCACAGCTTGTTCTGGCACCTGGTGAGTGGATGGTACTGTCTGTCCTCGGAGGATCTTTTGGAGAGGGGAGAAGAAAAAGAAAAAAAGCCCATTCAGCTTATCTGAAGGTAATTTTTTAACAGAAATTCTAAAGCTATCATTACTTACCAGTTGTGGGTACTGATTGTCCTTGGGAGCCCAGAAGACTTGGTAGTGCTAGTTGTTTTCGTACAGGAACTCGACAGCCCTTGTGAATAAATGCAAACAGCTGGAAAATAAGCTCTACTGAAATACTGGAGTCACTGCATATGTGGAAATCAAGCTTACCTTCTCTTCCAACAGGCTGCTGATTGACAGAGAGGAAGATTGAGGCAGTTCAGCGGCAGTCACCAAAGCAACAGGAGGGATAAGGGTCGTGAGCGGTGGTGGAGGCGGTGGCGGCTGCTGCCGCCGAATCTGCTTACGGAGCCTTTTTGTGTAGCCAGCTCCGTTTTTGAAGTTGTTCACAGCCTAGAGGCAGAGGAACATTTTGTAAAGGCAATCTGAAGCTTCAGCAGATACACCAACAAAAGCCTCCGCAGAGTAAAATTACTTGTGTATTCCTGGAAATGCTATCAATCCTAACAGCATTCAACCACAGCTATATATACACACCACATTAAACACTGATGCCAACGACTGTTAACTCAGGGTATCCGTATTTAAAATACTTCAGTGTTAACACCAAATTTGCAAGTGAGGTGATTGTGTTAAACAGAAGCGTGACCTGAATTTGCCAGATTGTCTCTAAAGAGCTGTCAGAGATAATGTGTTTGAAAAGTAAATTTAGCCTTATTCAATTTATCCTTCCTTAAGGCTAAATTAATATTACAGTATTACTGTCTTCTCTCTCAGCTCCTTACAAGCTCTTTGTACAATTGATGTAAAAGTCATCACGCTACCTGGCGTAGGCTCTGGTTGGCAACTAAAGCATCAGGAGAAACACCTGTCTGATGACACGCTGGGCATATGCATTCCTCCGACTCCAGCAATGCCGTTCTAATACCTGTGCATAATTAGTATAATCACAATACAATAGTTTTTAGCCAAACTAGGGAAAGTTGTTGGGTTCTAATCAAAACACGTATATGATTCATGGGTGAATATGGTCTTGAGTGTACAGCATGAAGCTACAAATGTTCAAGAGTGTAAAAAATTTCAAGTATGCAGCAAATAGTTACACAGTATTACCATTTCACTGCTGTAATATTTGAAGATGGAGTGTAGGCTGTGTCTTCATGATTCAACTCATCCTTTTTCCACTGTCCACTACAGCAAGAAGTCATTGACCCCAAAGTTAATGAGCAAAGCACATCTCAAAAAAAAGCATTGGTAGGTCTGAGTTCTGACGGTTTGAACCAGCTCTCCCATGGAGAAGAATGTGGATTAAATGCCTAAGTATCTGGCTGTATAATTTTGCACGATAGAAAGGGCTGTGGACAAACATTTGATATCTAATACTGTAATCACCTGCACAGTTAGGCACTCCTCTGCATGTAAAGAGGATGTAACTGGATCTGTAGAAAGAGAAACAAGTTTTCTGCCTTTTTTTTTTTTTTTTTTTTTTCCCTTTATACGAGCCGAGTCCTTTCCTAGTCAGGGTATACTTAGGTTTTAATTAGAACAGGTAACAAAGTAATTTTGTTATCTGTTGGTTGTGCTTTCTGAAGATCAGATGTGATGTTTTGAATTAACAACATGGGAATAACACTTACATTCGTCACAATAACTGCTTCCACAGCAGGGAAGAATAGCTGCGTCAGTCATTATATCTTTACAAATGAGACATAACAGCTCATCCGGAATAGGACCATCAGAAGAGGAGGAGGATGGCTCCTCTGGTAAAAATGGAGGCCTTTCCCTCTTTCCTCTAGCATACGCTTCCCTGGAGGGCGTGTGGGGAAGGAAAAAGAACAAATTTAAAGATGGGTAAAGGAATACTTTCCCAAGCTTTGCATTTTATCAGAAGAAGATACTAGATAGAATTCTTCTCATTCCACATTAGCCTTCTGAACTGTAGGCATTGAGCTGAAACTACTTTGCTATAGCCATAACACCGAAAAACAAACACTCGGAGGGGGAGGAAATCTCAATCCGACAGCTATTGGTTAAATTTTTGTAAGAAGCATTTGAAACATAAACCAGAAGCAAAATGAGCTATCAAAGAGAATGTCTCCCCTGTCAACACTACTGAAATGTTTTGCAGAAATACAGATCCTTGGTGCATCACAACTCGGACCAACTTCCAGGCGCATGACAAGTATGAATGACCACCCTCTTTTCACATGAGCAAGTATCACAGATTTTAAGGTTAAAATGCAACGACTGCGCTTCCTCTCCCGTAATTATAGAGGCAGTCCAACTTGGTAGCATGTCCGCTCAGATGTTTATGCATGCTTTCTCTCGTTCGCTTTTTGGTCAGGTCAGTTCATTCCATACTTACGCATTAATAATCGGTATCGCATATTTTCCAGTGTTTGTCAGCATTGCACCCTTTGTGTTGGGATCTTTCACCTCTATCATGAAACTCCTTGGAATTCCTGTGCTCCTTCTCAGTCTGGGCACAGCCTCAACATTTTTGTCCTGTTAAGAAAAGATACGCAGGCATACCTCATCTTAAGACCTGCGCTTAAAATGACAGCTCAGTGATGACTGTAAGAAGCAAAAGCCTTTAAATCCTCTCCTTTTACCCAGCGTGAAGGTTGTTCAAGCAAAATACTTCTTTTCCTAAATGAACATGGCCAGGATGTTCCTAAGTCAGCTATTGTTCCTAAGTCAGCTTCTCAGGGAAGTGGTGGAATCACTGTCCCTGAAGTGTTCAAAAGAACACGTAGATGAGGCCCTTAGTGACACGGTTCGTGATGGATTTGGCAGTCCTGAAGTATCGGTTGGACTTGATGCACCCCCTCCAGCCTAGCTGGCTCTATGATTCTGTGAAAGGCTTAAACAGAGTTTTGATCTGAGTCGACATTCTTTGGCTTAACAGCAGGTTTCTTAAGGGTGAAATATCCCTTACCTCGTGATCCACTGGGAGAAGAGACACAAACCTGCTCCTCTCCCAAAGCACAGTTCAGAGGGAAAGCTTAAATCAGGGCTCTGGATCAGCCAATGGAGAAACATCTGTTCACCAGCTATAGATGAAGGTTGAATTCACGCCTCATGCGTATACATTTAGTGACTAGTGTTAAAGGGCATGAATACTCAGCCAGAGACTTGTGTCAGTAAACCACACAAATATTCAATAGATGGGGTCAACAGAAACATCTTGGTTTCTTACAAAATACTGAAAACATGAACTGTCATTAGAAAGTGTTAAAACAGAAACATCTCCAGTAATACTGAAATACATAAAAATATGCATGTAAATTCACAGATGAAAACATCTATGGACCTATTTTGTGTCTGTGGCTTAGAAAAAGGAAAAGATTACATTTATAATCCTGGCTTTCCCTTGAACTTTGAAGGGCTTTTCAGCATTGCCATGCAACCTCTGTATTTCACCTCAAGAGCAACAGTTCTTAATACGATTATTCCTGTATTTGTTATTTGACTGCCAAGGTCAGAAATTAAACAAGGTCAGAAAGTAACACCGGGAGTCCCCCAAATCTTACCCCATTTCTTGGGCAGTCCTTTCTATAGTGGCCAGGTTTTCCGCAGCGAAAGCAAACATATGATGGTGGAGGTGTACCCAAGGGCTTCTTCATGTGACTAGAACGGTTTGAGGAAGAAAAAGGTATGCATGTGTCTCTTTTGTTAAAACAAACATCTACACAGTTTTTCCATAATCATCGAAGAACTGATTTGACATTATCAACACTTACTTGACTGGGCCGTATTCATGGGAAGACTGTATCATCATGGCTTTTATTTTATCTTCTTCAGAAGCATTGGCTTCAGCCAGGTTGGCAGTCTGTTTGACACGGAATTATTTGACACACACATTAGAAACACGCAAGCTCACCCAGTCAAAGACAACACCACGTGCTCAATCCTGTAAAGAGCACCACTGTGCTAGCTGATGTTGCCTGAAAACAGCTGCTTCTATGAAACACAGTTGTCCTGAGAGTGCGCTGGGGAGACTCTGTGCTTGTTCACGATGCTTATGTGCCTGCTAGCCTACTTGAAAAGAGCATTCTTGAGCACTCAAAACATGAGGCTTGACATAGACTTGTGTAACCGATCCACTTTTCTTCCAAGTGGACTGAAGTGATGAGTGAAAGAAATGACATTAGCAGTAGTTTACTGGTTTTGAAGCTCCAGCCCATTTGAAGGAGAAGATAGCTACTGTGCATTTAATTGAGAAAGATTTCTGCAAGTTATATTATTTACATTTTGCAGCATTAAAAAGAACACACAATGTTAGCGGCAGGGCTGTAGTTTTTGCTTGCTGAAATTCAGCATCAGACACAGAAGCACCGAAGGGAATCTTTCTGGTCCCTCAGCAAGACACAAGGTTCTTTTCAGCAGAAATGTGACCATCGTGTCCTGTAGGCAATCCAAACTGCATTCCCCCCCCCCACTAACTTCTTCCTACTAAGGGATTTAACTACAGTGAGCACAACCTGCAGGCTTTTCCAGGGAACTGTGTCCTTTTAATGTACATATTGTAATACCACCCATGTGCAGAACTAGATCTTGAAGCCAGCTGATTTTTCTGATGTTTTTATTACACACTAGTCCATATACAAGAAAGGTCGAAGGGAGTGACTGTAAAAGATATGGACCTTCAACCTCCCAGCTTTCAGATCAGCCACGTATGTCTTCACTTCTACGTCCATTCGTTCACAAGAGCAATCAACCAGTTTCTGCATTTTATTAAATGTTTTCTTCACATACACAGTTTTTTCTTATCAGTTATATGATCCAGATGGACATCTATGAAATCATTTCCATTAATGTTTACAGGAAATTTTGCAGACATTTGACTAATTTGTTCGAACCCAAACAGTTTACAAAACATATCCAAACCCCACAAAACATTACTAGGAATAGATCAAAATTCAACTATGGCATTTAATGCACTGTAATTAAAAAAAAAAAAAAAAAAAATATTTCACAGCACACTGCCCCTGTGCTAAGCCAGTCTGAATAATGTGTTTAAGCAAGAGTTTTGAGCTGCTTTACAATTTGTTCATGCATTTCTCAAAAGATTAAATGTGCACACCACTTGGACAGTTTTTCACATTTGAGAGTAAAACTTCACATGGGTTTACAGAACCAAGGACACATGCACTGACAGCCAAAGGCACAAAGTTTAATTTCTTCAGTGAGAGAGGGAAGACGCTGACGGTGCGGAGACCTCTCGTTCTTAGAAATGAACTCCTGTCCCTCTTCTTAGGAGAAAGAACTAGCTCCCATCTTTTTCATTCAATTGGCTAGCACTACGCTTTTTCACAAAGCGCAGTCATTAGTGTCTTGCCAAAGTTACACAGTGTTGAGCCAAAAGAGCAAGCAGTTCCATCCCAAAACAGGCCATTGCAACATTTTCAAGTGGCCACATCTGCTAATACACCGTAGATACACGTTGATACGTTCCTCTAAACAATCAAGTACACAATTTACACAGTTGACACAGTCTGCATTCAAACAAATTTGATTGTGTTCTCCACTGTCTATAGGCTGGAATTTATGAAACTGTGCAGTATCAAAGAATGCTTCTATGCCTCTAATGACTAGAAATTCAAAACCAGCCGTGCCATTGTCCAAGTTCCAGAAACACTTCTACTTCAGCTGTTGCAAACTGCCCTGAAATGTCCATAACATACAGCCAATTAAATTCTTTTGTAAAAATGGTGTTAGATTCCAACACAAAATTAATGAAACCTAGGAAAAACAGTAAACAGCTTCTGAGGTACTGCTGCTTTACGTCCTGAAGATGAGTAACGCTGCAACATTATGTTGAGGCTGAGAAGGTACTCCCCTTCTGTCTTCCCAAACTGGCAAGTACTTTTTACAGCACAGTACCAAATTATACATACTTTTTAAAGTTAAAACAAATACTTTATTAAAAATTAAAGGTTTGTTCACATTACAACAGTTATCCATCTATAGACTGCAAGTAAGGCTTAAAAGTATGAAGGAAACACTTACTTTTAAGTATTTTACAACTATATATAGATATATATATATACACACACACCTTTGAAAGCTGGGCCAGAGAAACAGATGCAGAAGACTCGTCATTCATTTGTTCAGCAAAAAATAAACGCATATTCAAGTTCTATAATCGAAACATAGCAAGAGTTAACCTCTACTAGAGTCTGAAAATCTGCACTATATCCTCTGCGTGTCACTGAAGGAGGCATTTCCAACCTACTGTAATTTGTATTTGTTCAGAATAAAGTCCAAACCTATGACAGCTGAAAAGTGCCTATGTGGTTAATGAGACAAAACTAAACTAACCAATTCGCTTGAGAGGGACTTACTGCTCCAGAATATCTTAGAGCGGGGCCCTTGTGAAAAATGCTAAAGTTTATCTGAGAAGGAAGCATCACTACAGGATACTTACTTGCAGTGTAGTTTGTAAATTAATCAGTTAATGTCTCATCATTTAAACATGCATTTATACAGTTATGCTTTGATGAACATAGTAGCTGCCTGTCAAGATAAAAAGCAGCCCTGAAACATGAACTCTGCCCTTCTTCTCAATAACTGCAAAGATGCCAAACTCACCATACCCCACCAAACCCAAACACCAATCTGAACCATCAGCCATAAAAGTAACCTGCCAACTTGTCTAGAAAAAAAGAAACTGCTCACATTATTGGGGAAAAAAAAAAAAAAAAAAAAAAGGTGTTTACTATGACAGAGTAGCCCATAAAAATGGAGAAAAAATATTTCTTGTATTTTAATAGACCACAGGACATACTATCCAAATTAGTTTGGGAAGTGTGAGAATTCTTATTATTCTTCTTTCTATCAGACCAAACCCAATCTTTCATGATGATGAAAGCATGGATTTAAAGCACAGTCACGGCATTTTTTCCTCCACTGCAAACATACTCCTCCCTCCCAGCTGCCTACACAGCTTGTAGCTTGCCACAGTGAAGTCCTCAGGCCACTAGTTAGGAGTGGGCCACAGTGTGTGCAGAGAACTACTACTTAAGTGCAGTTTTTACAAAAAGCACAGAAAAGGCTGTACAAACTCACAACATTACTAACTACAGGCAGACAGATCTCGAATGTGGCACCAAGTTCAGTTGTGCACACCTGGAACCTGCAGGAACTAAAGATGATCAGGCACTATCTGCACAACACAAAGGCACACAGGACATATTCTAGCATATGCAATAGGAAATACCATGCATTACTAGGCATAAATCCCAACATTCACATCAGAACTGTGCAAATTGATGGCGTGACTCAGTTTTCACTGTGATGAATCAGTACATTTGAATTACAATCTGTACTATGTTTTACTGGAGGACAGATGAACTTAATGTTTGGAAAATTAACACAAAGCTACATTGTTTAGAATTCAGTGCAGTGTGTAGAAAAAAGGGTGAGGGTGGGTTTTTACATACTGCTTCTGATGTTCTGCTCGCTGGCTCGGTTTGACTTCTAGGAGGAGACAGAAAGGTGATCAGAACTTAAAGCACTTGTACCCAACAGAAAGCACCAAAAATCATTTCTAAAACCCAAACATCAAAACATTATGTTCTGAGAGTCTAGTGAATGTGGAAATTTATTTGTATACACAAACTGTTATCTCTTGGTCACTCAGTGCAACTAAAAAAACCTCCAAAATCCCATTTCTACTTTGTCATGAAGTCAGACCCACAGAACACAACAGTGCAAGAGAAAGTCCTCAGATATTTTCTCTGCCACACAAGTATCAAATATGTCAAGTCGGTACTACAGTTTTGTGTTCTTAAATAATCAACCCTCAAACTATGAATGTAACTTCAGGCAATCTGTACATCCCTAGTATTACAAACGGGTGTCACATACAGTGCTTTAGTTTCTACGGCGGAACAGTGATAGTCCCAACACTTCAAAGGGCAAGTTTACTTCAGTGAAAAAAAATCAGTCATCTGACAAAGAAATAACAAAACTGTCAGCAGCTTATCCTTTAGAACAGGGTTTCTTTGTGGAAGCCCAAGCACTGTGTTCAGGTGTCTACCGGACTTAGCCGTCAAAGTGCCAAAGTACTAGACATGTTACATACGCTTTATTGACTAAAAATAGTAGTAGAAATATCACCTGAAAGAAGCTGCTCCTGGGATTTTGCGTGACTGAGGAGCCCTGTGACAAAAAAACCAAAAGAAGTCTTAATTGCCAGAATTTGCTTTACGATAATGCTGCAGTATTTTAAGAAATACTTATTCCATCTGAAAGCTTGCTGCGATTCCACCTACTCACTGACCTGCATCTGTCTATCATGAGTCAGAGATGCAACCCTGGTACAGTTAACAAACAATTCACACATCATCCAAAGTGTCCCAGGAGCAGAGGCTGCTCTGGAATTTAGGTACAAACAGTGAGGCTGCTGTTTACATCCACCTACTTCCTGAAGGTAAGTAAGTACTTTAGATTACAACACAATGGTTGTTTCATCCATTTACCTTGAAGAACAGACTACAAGGCAAGTAATGCAGCCTCTCCACCATTCCATCATACATTCAACCTGCCCCAACATTAAGCACTCTGTCAGCTGTCTCTGCACTGTTTCCAGCTGAAGGAACAGAAAGCTGATCTGCCCGATACATTTTCAATGCTAGAAGAGCAGTGCCATTCTTTCCTTATCCCCACATACAGGTACGTATTTGATCTTTGGTGCTAGCAGCATCTATCCTCTCATTTTATGGCAGCATTACAATACAAGGAAAGGGTGCCATCCACACGCCTATCAGCTCAGGGTAAAAACAGCCTTAGGAGGATAGCTACCAACTTCTGGTAATGTGCTAAGCTGCTTACTGAGTTCCAGGTTTGGAAAGGATTAACTATTCCTTCATTGGACTTGCCCAAGAGGCAATACACTTTATGATACTGTTCTTTTTAAACAGATACTGGCTTTGGGAAACTAATAGGAATCGCTTTTGAATGGAACTTCTTGTTTTGCATGGTTTGCCAGCTGGCAAGCATCGGTCTTTCCTGCATGGCTAGTATGCAAACCCCACGCATTTGGGGCATAAGAATACCTGACGTATCCTGTCCCTCTCCCCCAAATGCAAGAAAAGGTCAAACACTAAGAACCAGACTCTTCTGAGACAGGAGCAAATTTTAAGTTTACACCACACTGCTGAACTGTCTTTGCTAGAAAAGCCATAAAAGCAAACACATATAACAAGGAATCTCTCCACGCAGACAAAACAGGATCTACGACTTGGCTCTCAGAAAAATTAACCCCAAGAACAAACCCTATAGAATCATTTTAAAAGTTTCCATTGTTGGAGTTTGAACCCCATACCCCAGCCGGCCTGAAAACATAAGTCTGTTTCGGGACCGATACATGAAAATCTACCTAGTGACAACAAAAATTAACGGAAGCTTTAACTAGATACAATCCGAATGCCTCACATGCATTGAAACAGTTCACACACTGAAACCAACAGCAGAGAATGCAAGGCTGTGTGGACACTTACGTAACATCTGTTTTGCGCGTAGCTTTAACTCCTCCAGCAGGGATTCTTTTAACAATTACCAAAGAGTTTTTAGGAATCAGGGCATCTTCTGTGTATTCTGAAACCAACAGAAATACAGAAAAAGACATTCAAAGGGACATGTATTAATACATAATTAACTACACGGCACTTCAGAGAAGGCCTTTACAGATACAGAAGCCAAGTTTTAGATGTAACATCGTGCTTTCGCTGTCTGAACACACTAACAGTACCTTTCAAGACATTTTCAGGTTTGAGAACCAAACACCAGCAGCTAAATCTTTTTCCTTTTTTAAAAACAGTTTGAACGCCAACAGCAAAATGGTCTCGGAGGTCACTACAGGACAGCTGCTAATACAGGGGGTGCTTTCCTGAACTAACTGAAGGTGCTTTTGCTTCTCTTCGGCTACAAAACCCATAGATCTCTGGAGAAAAACAAACCACCACAGTCTCACCTGCATAAACCAGGTTCTAAAGTCTGACTAGCTTGCTCTGAAACAAGCCAGGCATTAGTGAAGGCATGAAAACTCAGATCCACTGCTTTCGCCACTGTTAACTGAGTCACTTCTGCTGCTGGTGCTCCAGAGTGAAAGAATGCAGAAGAGAGCCTGCCACCTTTGTCTATTTCTTGGAGCTTAATCCGTCCAAAGCCACACTTCTCATCTGCTCAGTGCTTTACATTTGCTTGATCAAGTCCGACACTAAGACTAGATCCAGCCACACCTAGGCTCCACCAGGAGTTTAGAAAGCCAGGGGGTCCACTCTGAACTTTGTGTCTCAGTGGGAAGGTCTCCTTTTTTTTTCATCTTTGGTTTCTATGCAAATCATTTTAGCTTGATTCTACCTTGATTTTCTTTTTCAACATTCCATTGGACATAAACCATTGACCAAGCCTGAGACTAAGGCTAGACCTAGCTTCACCTAGGCTCCCCTCAGGGGTTTAGAAAGCTGGGGGCTCTGTTCTGGACATTGTGACTCAGTGTGCACATCTGACAAACTGGTGTAGCTGGCAGGACGCTAAATCAGATTTCATGGCACCACCCCACTTAATCCCCGGCACCGCTTACCCTCTTGGTGCTCCTGCCACCTGGCGGGATGGGCCCCAGGCTCACTCATGCTATGTGGGGATGAGCCATAAAAGGCAGAATGCGGCTGCCGCTGGCTGCGGCCGTCATGGGGTGGTCTGCAACGTCGCCAGCCAGGACATCCCCAAAGCCCTGCACATGCTGCGCACACGTACCTTCTTTGGTCTGGGCATTGCTGATCTGCAGATCACAGTTGGCTGCCTTCAGCTTCTCCTTGCGCATGATCTTGCACTTGAGGTCGCAAAGGGAGATGTTGAGGCCACCGAAGGTGACCGTGTCATAGTTCAGCTTGGAGAAGAACTTGTAGTGGATGCAAGACATGGTCGGGGCCAGGCAGTGCCTGCTCCACTACTGTGTCTAGCTCGGCAAATGACAGAGAGAGGCCTTGCAGCCTCTACGAAGGTGAGGGCTCGCGGCAAAGCCCACCGAGGAGGCTGGGGTGAGCAGCACGGGCCGAGTTTGTGCTGGCCAATGGCGTTTGGAGGTTGCAGCACTCTGCCACAGCCAGGCCCTGACACATCAGGCAGCCTCGGCTGACAGAGCCTCAGGCCTCCATCGTGGCGTAGCGAGGCCCTGGCTTTGCCACCTTAACAGCTCCAGGCTACGGCCCTCAGCAAGTGAGCAAGTGAGCCGTGCCGTTATGTCGGCACCTGCCCCAGTCCTCCTCAAAGCCCAGGGGAGGAGAGTTCCCCAGAGCCCTAGCTTGGCCTCAGTGTCCTCTCCCGCGTGCAGCACGCTGAGGCCTGACCAGCCTCTACGGCGACTCAAGCACCTCTGCCCCAGCCTTCGCCAGGTGCGACAACACAGCGCACCCAGGCAACCCAGCGCATTGTGACAAAAGGCTCGTGTCACGTGCAGCTCCAAGCACCCCCAAGGGGAGGGGGACCTGTCACACCTGGGCCTGTCACCGCCCTGAGCTGCCCGTGTCCCTGCTGTCACCCCAGCCTGACCTCACACAGTGACCATCCTGTCAACCCCAGGCTGTCACTACAGTGAAACACCCTGCGGCGGACGCAGCCCCTCTGCGGTGCTCAGCTGCCCGTGCCACAGAGCCAGCAAAGGGAGGGGACATAACGAGGTGTTTTGAGTGCAGCTTCAAGAATCACAGACTTCAGCCAAAGCAGCCAATGACCATTTATGTTTATTGCCATCAACCAACGGACTTCCCCAGTGTCACACATCCATAGTTGCTTGAACTCTGGAGAAAAGGACTAAAAAGTAACAAACCTACCACCAGCACTGGGAGAGGCCGGGCACTCACCACAGCTCCCGCTCTCCGTCCTGCCAGGGAAACTCTTCAGCCCAGGCCCTTCTTTCTCTGCCTCTCTGCGCTCTCCCCTTTCCTCCTGGGCAGGCCCAGGGCCAGCTGCAGGGCGCAGGCCGGGCTGGGGCAGCTCGGGGGGCTCTGGCAGTCGCGGTGCCCGGTGCCCGTGCCCACAGCGGGGCTGTCTCCATCTCCCCAGGGGCTCGCTCGCCTCAGCGCTGGCCCCGGCCCTCCCCCGAGCTGGGCCGCAGCCCCAGCAGAAGCTGCAACACCCAACACCAGCATGGCCGCCGGCAGCCGCTGCCCTAGCACTACAGCTCCCAGCATGCCCCGGGGCGCTCCTCCTGCTGCCAGGCCCTGCTGGGCCACCGTCCCCTGGGCATAGGCCAGAGGGGGCGGGAAGAGCGCGTGGGAAAGGTCGGGGGCAGTGAGCCCGGGGAGGGGAAGGGCCGGAGCGAGCCGGAGAGGCTGCGGAGCAGCAGCGGTGTGGGGCGCGCTGAGGAGGCGGAGGGGGAGAGAGCAGCGGTGGCAGGGTCCAAGAGCCAAAAGGGCGGCGAGCAGGAGGGAGCCCAGAGGGAAGCACGGCCTGGCGAGGGGGGAATGCAGGGGGAACCACCGGCATGGTTATATGAGGTGCTTTATTGCAGCGCTGGGAAACCAGGGCTACGCACCCAAATCTGGTTCCAACCTCCTCACATTGATACAGGGTTAACAAATGTACAAGGGAACAATACAGGCACGCTGGCGGAGCGCAGACTCCCCTGTCGTCCAGCGCTGTTTTTGCTCATATTCTACTTGCTATAATTAATAAAATTTTAATTGGATTATGATCCGTTGTGGTCTCAATTTGTAACAGTTAGAAGAACCCCTTGCTTAAACAAAAGTATTGTCTGTTGTAAACACCTATCATGCTTACTAAGCAGAACAAGGCACAGACTACTGATAAGGGGAGGAGACAGAGGCCTGGTTCTACTGATAAGCAACTATTGACAAGGAAATGCGAATGTTTGGGTCTATTGATAAGGGGGAGAAGCTGATGATTTATGGATTTGTATCAGATCTCCAAACATATCCCTTGCCTAGCACTGCCCTTTCTTCCTTCGACTTCCTGCAAACCCTGGGCCAAGGGGGTCTTCTCCTGACAGCTCTCATGGTGTGGAGCCCTGCAGGCTGGGATCGCATCCCAGGCACCATGGCTCTGATCTCTCCAGCCAGAAGCAGATCTCACCACATGTGTCTTGACTAGAACTGTAGTGTTGCCCTGCACCTCTCTCTGCACGCAAGGCTGCAGAGCTTTCTATTCAGTTCCTCAGCTCTGGGGAGCAGATCCAATGCACAACGGTGGGATCCAGGAAAGCCTCTGAGGCACAGAGGCTCCCAAGATTGATGTCCAGCAAAAGCCTCCTCCAGGATCACAAGCAGCAGTGCCGGCCAGCCAGGCTGTTACCAGCAGTGCTTCCATCTGATCAGTAAAGACCTCTATGCAAAGCACTGTGTCTGACACTGTGGGTCTTTCCTTGGTGGCTGTGACATACGCACTCAGCGGTGGGTGAGCTTTGGTGGGGCAGGGCAAGGCCACTGCAGGACAGAGGAGTTTCAGTCCTACTGAAGGGCAGCCCTGTCCCAAGACTTCGCTATAGCAGCTCGGCTGCAGCCCTGCTCTTGGTGGTCCCTGCCCCTTCTGGTCTCTGGCAGTGTGCCCTGCCATGGCTGCACAGCTCTGCTGTGGAGGGTGGAGAGGAGAGGAGGGAAGAGGAGAAGGAAGCACAGTGGTGGGCACCCAGGGCAACACAGCTGCCAGGGCAGCACCCGCAGGCTTGTAGTGCCAGGGCCCTGTACCTGGAGGCCAGCTGTGTCAGAGGTGCCCCGAGCAGGGACAATGAAACCCTAGGCAGGAAGCGTGCCTGGGCAGAGGGAAGCTATGGGAGACAGCTTTTCGGTTGGGTAGCTTGGCTCTGCCAAAGCTCTGCTCAGGTTCCTGAGCTTTTTGTTCAACACTTGCTGGTTAGAACGGCAGGGGGGAGCTGAAGGGCCATAGGGACACTTCTGAAAGTCCTCTCCAGACATGGGAGGGGACATAATGCCTGCCCCTGGGGGCCTGAGAGCGGGCTGTGCAGGAGGAGGGAAGGAAGCCTGAAATTGCTGGCTCTTGGGCACCCACAGCCTGCCCAGGCTCTGTGAGCTGCTGGCAGTGATGCTTCCCGAGCCCAGGCAGGTTGAACACATGACAAAGGTGCAGTCTGTTAATCCTCTGTGCGCCATTTGTTCCCGAAAAGCCCTGATCTTGTGGGTCTCTGACTTGGGCTACATAGAAGATACTCTAACGGCACGGCTTCCTTGAGGACAGTGTCCAGACAGAGCTCTCCCCTCCCTTCTGCAAAATGCAGAGAAACAGCATCACACCACTGCTGCAAGTCCTTGGGACAGGCAGAACTGATTAAATCAACTCCAGGTGGGGAAAGTCACAGAGGGAGGAAAAACCTTCCTGGGGCAGGATTGCAACTGCACAAGTCACAGCTTCCTCTCCCCTGTGAGAGGAGCAGCTACATTTCATTTTCTTTCTTTTCTCCTCTCTTAAAGGACACAGAAGTCCTTCCAGCTGCTATGTCTCGAACTGAGGCACCAACAGAGGCACCTTCCAAGGAAAGGCCCTGTGCTGAAGCACCCTCAGGAAGGATGAAGTGTGTGTGAAAGGGGGGCTCAGAGCATAAATGCAGCCACTGAAGGTGTCGAGGAAGCACCAGCCATGCCATACATCCCACTGGGATGCAGGGGATAATGTGGATTTGCACAGAGCCACAGCAGTCCTGGCTCTGCAGAGTCCAGCTGGTGCCACGGATGCAGACATCCTGGACATTCCTGACCAGCACAGGATTCTGAGGAAGGCAGGGGTTATGGCTAGGGGATACAAAGAGCAATGGTCCGTACAGACAAGGCTTTTCTGCTGGGAGGCGATGGAGGCACAGGGCACTTGCCCTGTTTTCCAGCTCTGCTCCCACTGCAGATGGCTACGAGGAATAGGATTCCCAGTGTCAGGCAATATTTCCAGGGGCAGCTATAAAGCCTGTGTGTTGAGATTGCCTTTCCTTCCATGGCTCTGTCTATAATTAAGCTGGGAATGGGGTTTCCTAAATGCAGTGCCTCAACTAGGCAATTTCTGGAGTGATTGCCGGCTGGATTTGAGCAAGAATTCCATGACATTTCCCCACTCCCTGGCATCCTTCCCCCAGCCAGCAGCAGCACACTTAGGAGCCTCTGTTGATGAATCCAGACCTCCACTGGGCAATTATTAATTTTGTTAAAGCTGTATTCCAATCCCTTTCAAAGGCAGGACAATACATGAATATCCATTGAAGGGGGAACACCGTGACACCCACTCTGACACTCCAATGGGTTTTTCCCCGATACAAAATACCTCCTGGAAAAAATCCTGCCTTTGTGGCGTGTCATTCCTGGGGTTTTTACTGGAGCTTGGGAGACAGTGAAAGCAAGTAACACAACCGGAGGCTCCAAGGCAGTGCTGAGCAAGCTGCAAGGCCTGCACATAGCTGGGGCTGGGCTGATGTTTGAGGTGGTTACTTCAGCCCTCTCACTATGGGCAAAATTTCACTCCACATTTCCCTCCACAAACCAAAACTGGAAAAATGTCTGGTTTCAACTAGGCAGAATGTGCAATTCCAGCTCTCCAGAGAGAGGCACCGTTCACCACGGGAAGGGTAGGGGCTGAACCAGCAGCACTGGGGTTTTGCCTCTTTCCTTCACACCTACTTCACCTTTTCTTTCTCCTACCAAGCAGGACTCACGCAATATCACAGTGCCAGATACGGGTCCCCTCCAACCAATTCACCAAAGCTGGGTTTTTACAGTGCAATTTCTTTTTAAGGCTGATTCCCAGGTCTGGAGGGTGGGAAATGGGGAAAACTGGGGGTTTGTAACTGCACCCAGTCCTTCCCATAGTTTCCTTGGAGACTGGCTGCCTGTGCCATGAATCAGCTCTCAAATTCCATCAGCTCAGCTTGGTTATCAGATGAGTCATTGCTCCTCCTAGAGCTTTTGTTCTGAAAGTAAGCTTCTTGACACCTAGTAAGCACGGCAGAGCTGGTGAAAACACCAAGCAGTGCATCACACCCACTTACAGGTTGGTCTCACTGAACTAACCCAGCCCTGGCAGTGGGATCTACAAGCTCTCTTTCATTTCTCACATCACAAGATGAGGAATGGGTAAGCAGGAAGAACCATGTGAGTTAAGTGATTTCCAGCAAGGCACTTCTGTAAAGCAGTTCTAATATAGTACAATTGTGATCATGAAATTCGCTTCCGTGACCAAAGCGTTTGGTGGTTGTGCGTAAGAAGCAGCTACTTGGCCATAGACAGAGCAGAATCCAAAGAGCTCCAGAGGTACCATGCTTTTAGTATTACTGTAAGGATGACCCAGAGCAGAGTTTCTGTCTCACCACTGTCCTTTCCAGCATGTTTTTTGCAGTCCTGCACTGAAATTGCCACTGCTCCAAACAGAAGCAAAGTGGAGGAACACCAGTGAAATAATAAGGAGCAATAATAATAATAATAATAATGATAATAACTGTTGTTCGACCACACAGCTGTGTTTGAACAGGAGAAGCCAGTACCCACAAGCAGAGGGTGCGGGAAAGCGGCACCCTGTGCCCTGGCCCAGGAACCAAACACGGGGAAGGCAGCTGTGAACACAGACTGTTTATTTGAAGTGGGGACATAAAAAGGGGATGGGGGGTGCGGTGAGGGGTGGGAATTACATATTGACAGTTAAAAAACAGTAAAATGATAGCAAAACTATGGTAAAAATGTTAGTCTAATTGTTACAACAACAAGGGTAGAACAAAAGTATAACAAAAAAACCCTACGATAAAACAACAAAACAACTACCATTTAAAAACAAAATCACTACAGTTTAACAACAAAACAACTACAGTTTAACAACAAAAGAACATTAGAACAGGTGAAGAACAAACATAGAACAATAAAATCTTCAACGCATCTTCACAGCCGTGGACGTTTTGCTGCTGATGGCCCAAAACGCCACTTGGCGTCGGAGCGGTCCTCCTCCTTGGGGAAGAACAAAAAACAAACAGGACAGGTTTACTCACATCCACGTACATCACAGTTTAGAAGCAAGGAGCTGCTGTAACAGCTCAGCTATAAAACCAAAGTGTTATTCCATTAAAGAACATTTAAATATGTGGGGGATTGGCTTGTCGAAAAAGGTCACGTTCCCATCAACGAGCTGAAACAAGACATCTGTGTAGAACATGGTGCAGACTTCTCACACCAGATAATGAGGAACTGAAGGACACCGGCAAACAGCAACATACTATGACCAATCACAGCCAAGGACACTAAGCGATAAGTGCATGAGAAAGAGGATGGTGGAGGGGTGCACGGTGTAGCTGCAAAAATGTAGAGCTTACGCAATGCCTTATTTGTGCCAGAACCAATCAAGTGCCTAGTATTTGCATATTTACTGTTATATTAACTGAAGGTAGAAGCCCAGTAAACGAAGCTTGCTGTTAACTCATATTGAGTCGTCCAAGTCTTCCTTTCACGACAAATGGTGACCCCGACGTGATACTTGTCTTCGCTTGGATGGTAACAACACCACGGCCGTGAAAACTGGCACTTGGCTCCGATTTTGCCCCAGAGGGTCAAAGCAGCGCATTGCGCAAAAGGATGACCGTATAGACGGGATCTGGGCGCCGCCGGACTTGCAGTGGCTGTATCGACAGCGTTGCACCAAGGAGGAGGAGCAGCCGAAGCCTCGTAGGGCAACAGAGCGCGAGCACCTTAAAAGGGGGTATGGAGAGGCAAGCTGCCCTAAATTTATTAAATTGCTTTTTAGAAAAGTGCGGTGTTAAGGAGAAGGACTTAATCCAGGGGGTTGGCGAAGCCTTTGAACTTGGGACTTGGGAAAAAATTGTGGAGGATTGGCTTGTCGAAAAAGGTCAAAAGGTCACGTTCCCATCAACGAGCTGAAACAAGACATCTGCGTAGAACATGGTGCAAACCTCTCACGCCAGATAATGAGGAACTGAAGGACACCGGCAAACAGCAACATACTATGACCAATCACAGCCAAGGCCACTAAGTGATAAGTGCATGAGAAGGAGGATGGTGGGGGGGTGCACGGTGTAGCTGCAAAAATGTAGAAGCTATAAACCAATGATCTTGTAACATGTAAAAGCTATAAGCCAATGATCTCTCTGTAACCAAACTATAAACATGCAAGCAAGGTATATAAGTATCCATCTGCTTAGCAATAAATGAGACTTGTTGGTCATCATCTGATGAGCTCGTCTCCCGGCGATTCCCACAAATGGTGACCCCGACGCGATCCCTCGAACACCACGGTGGGACGACGTAAGTTGTGCTCGGGTCCTGATCGCAGCCACAGGACGGTCAAAGCGCCAAGATCTCAAGATTTTAAGCGCCGGACCCTGGGTGACCGTATAGACGAGCCCGGCCGATACGCGCCGCCGAAACCTGAAGGGGCTGCAACAAGCGCGCTAAGGTATGGAAAGGCAAGCGGCGTATGATTTATTTACTGCCTTCTTACAAAAGCGGCAGGTTAAAGGGATCGACCTGCAGAAAGAGCTGCAGGGACTGTTAGCTTATGGACAGTCTAAGGGATGTTTTGTTAACCCTCACACTGTCCATGAATTAGCAGAATGGCGAAAATTTGGAGATAAGATTTGGCAAGCTATATATAATGCCCTGTTAAAACAAAAGGCTGGGAAGACAGCAGGGATCAGGAAAGCTCCGAAGAACCCAGCCACGGAGGGCAGTGACACTGTGAAACATTTGTTGGTCATTTGGAGAACTATTTTAAAGATGTTAAAGTCAAAAAGTGAGATCGTGGAACCCAGTGTCCCTCCCCCACCCTTGAGCCTCTGCCAGTTGCCACCGCGGCTGCAAAGTCTGAAGACAGAGATGAAGACACTCTTTTTGACCCGGACCCTATTAACCCCAAGAAGGAGCCTGTGCATGCTCATCAGGCTGCTGTTGCTGCTCCTGAAGTTCTGACGCCTGTTAATTCTGATGCTGACCTGGATGATCCTTGTGACATGGAGCCGGAAAAGAAGCCTAATTTATATCCCCCAGATCCTCATGATAAATGGACAGCTGTAATGGGTGTGGGATGCAGATGTATTGTGTGCTTTCCCTGTGATGTATGTGCTGGATCAAGACCCACGGTGGGAAGGTCTCTCGTATGCCCTTATCAGGGGTATTGGGAGGACTGTGGCGGACTGTGGTGGACCGTGGACTTGGGGTCCCATATACAACTCATTTGATGCAGTCTCTCTGTGATACTCATGTATTAGAAGTTAGCAAATATGTCTATGATTCTATTGATGCTTGGAAACCTTTATAGATATTGCTGGCCACTTCTTCTGACATAGACTGGCCACCTGTGTCAGAATGAGTGTGCATTTTGATCAGTATAAAAGCCCAAGCCTCATGCGATGTGAGGGAGGCAGAGCCTCTGCGGGGACGCTCGCTAGGGCTGAGCCTGCAACCTCACACTGCGATGATGCTTGTTGGAGCTGGTTTCCTGATAGTCCTCACAGAGTCCTTGTGCCACGTTCTGTACGTGTGACTGTGTAGTGCAAGTAATGATTGTCTGGATTTTGTGTTTCAAATATTGTAGTTGTGTGAAATGTGCTTGTGGGATCCCATATACATACGTATGTGTGTGTGTGTGATGAGAGCAGATGGTGTTCTATGTATTTTTTTTGTTATCGTGTTCATGTGAAAGTTTTGAACAGGTAGTGGTTTAACATTTCAGGCAAGAAAGGGTTAACGCAAAAGTGTGGTTGCTGACAGGTATTTATGGCTGCTGCTGAAGCAGGCAGGCAGCTGTAGCTGCTGCCGAGCAGGCTGCTGTTTGTAGCCGTGCAAAGCAGGGTGAACAACTTAAAAAAAAAAAAAAAAAAAAAAGAGAAGAAGAAAAAAGGTAAAGTTGCAGAGCACAGGTAGACAAATGCGAATCCAGGTGATAGATTGGAAATCTATTCAGAGAGAGGCTCTGTCAAACAATGATTTTGACTGTTTGCAGGCATTGCAGGAAAAGATTCTCGCCTTTCCTGTTAAGTACCAGATTAACGCTCAAGGTCAGGCAGTAAATGCTGAAATGTCTCCCTTAAATTGGAAATTGCTATCTCAGTTAAGGCAAACTGTTATTTCTACAGGCATTCAGTTTGAACCCACTAGGCAGATGTTGTCATATATTTGGGAAACAGATTTGCTGTTATATTAAAAGTATTGTGAAATTAATCCTCACCCCTTCGCAGTTGTTGTTATGGAACATGTATTGGCAGAAAGCCTGTCAAGAGGCAGTTGCAGTTCAGCGAGGCCAGGGAGACCCCCTGATTGGGGTGCAGTTACAACACCTGATGGGAACTGGACAGTTCTCCTCTAAGGAGGCCCAAGTCCAGCTAGGTCCAGAATTGTTAAAAGAATCTATGAGACTAGCCTTGCTACTGGGGAGATCATCATCTGCGTTGAAAGGACTATTCCAGGTGTCATCGATGCTGATTATATGGGTGAAATTACGTTAAATTATTTATGCATCTTTGGTGATGAACAAACTCCAGCGGTTGTTAAGCACTTTGTACAAACAGAAGATAAAGCCTTCTTTTAAGGCGTACTATCGAGATCCTAATACAGGTTTGTGGCAGGGACCGGCAGAAGTAATATATCTGGGCCGTGGTTACGCCTGTGTTTCTGCTCCCGCAGGGCCCCTTGTGGGTACCATCCAAGTGGCTAAGACTGGCTGCTGCAGAAGCTCCAGTGACGGTGTCTCCGAGCGAGTGTATGGACCCTGACTCGCAGGCCCAGGAGGAGCGTCGCTTGCGCCGAGCGCTACAGCCACTAATAGAAGAACTTAACTCCTTAATCAACACAGAGCTTTCGTTGAGCACGGTCGCCCTCCTAGATCCGGTCCATGGCCACAGGCATATAGTGGTACAACTGAGATTGGTGATACAACAAGTGCTTCGATAACTCTGTAGCTTTGTCATCAGTGTGACCCTACAGTAGAATTATATTGTGGTGGTTGTCAGTCTATAAGGCATCTTCACCAGAGTTAGCTGAAACAAAGACTTTTTGTATAGTCTGTCGAAATAACTTTTATGTAACCCGCTTATAGCGCTTCAGAAATATTTAGCTGATTTTAGAAGTTTCACTTCATAGAGCTGCATATACGCTTGCTTTACAAGCTGCTTTGCCGTTATAGGTCTCATAATTATAGGGGGTTTGTTACTTTGTTATGCTTTGCATTGTTGTTCTGCTTGTTTACAACAACTCCTGACTCAGTCCTTATCCCTTTATAAAGAAAAAGGGGGAATTGTGGAGGATTGGCTTGTCGAAAAAGGTCAAAAGGTCACGTTCCCATCAACGAGCTGAAACAAGACATCTGTGTAGAACATGATGCAAACCTCTCACGCCAGATAATGAGGAACTGAAGGACACCGGCAAACAGCAACATACTATGACCAATCACAGCCAAGGCCACTAAGTGATAAGTGCATGAGAAGGAGGATGGCGGGGGGTGCATGGTGTAGCTGCAAAAATGTAGAAGCTATAAACCAATGATCTTGTAACATGTAAAAGCTATAAGCCAATGATCTCTCTGTAACCAAACTATAAACATGCAAGCAAGGTATATAAGTATCCATCTGCTTAGCAATAAATGAGACTTGTTGGTCATCATCTGATGAGCTCGTCTCCCGGCGATTCCCACAAAAAATCGCTAAGGAAAAAGTCTCTGTTTTATGGATGTTTTCAGCCCTTAAGGTGAAGGGAGCAACTGTAAGAAACTATGAATTAGGATATTGTTTATTAAGATTTATGTTAAGCTCAATGTAAAGGTTAGGAAATAAAAAGTATGAAATTGCTTACTCAAACAGTCACCGGACGCAGCTTGTAAAATAACCGCAATCACTTACATAGACTAACAGGCGCCAACTGCAATCGCTTATCGCTTATGCAAACATAGCGGATGTTGCCTAAAGATAGCTGTAAGATGTTCCAGGAAATGGCAGAAATAAGACGAACAAAGGACATAGGAGTAGAGGGGTCAACAATGGGATAAAAGAGGAAGATTTCTCACTTTGGCCTCAACGACCATCAGGGGGCAGAAAACGACCCCCTAACAACAGCTGAAGCATGCGCAAAGTACCTCCACTACTTCATGAACACGGAAGTAAAGATGTATAAAAAGGGACTGTTTGAACTGCTCAGCACGGCAGTTGGCGGAGCGCAGACTCCCCTGTCGTCCAGCGCTGTCTTTGATCATATTCTACTTGCTATAATTAATAAAATTGGATTATGATCCGTTGTGGTCTCAATTTATAACAATTTCTGGTGCCGTGACTCGGATAAGGAACGGTGGGCTTTGGTCCTCCGGGGAGGCGCCCCGCGACATTTCACGGCCCCGCGACCAACAGCTTACCTCATCCTTACTGACGAACCTAAATGCTAGAATATGAGCAAAGAAGGAACCGGTAAAATCCCATAAAAATTCTGTGCACGGGAGTCCGGACGAAGACGCAGGACGCGTAAGTATATTGCGAAACTTTCCGCAGAGCGAAATAGTTCGCGGCGGAGGTCTGCAGAGTGAAATTGTTCACGGCAGAGAATTGTTCGCGGGTTTACCGTTCGGGCGGGATTGGGTTTCCTGGAATATAACGAATGAGAGGTTCGATATACTGAACCAAGCGAGTACGGACCCTTAAGTACTGCGGTTCCCATCTCCCGCGAGGGACTGAGCCAGGAACAAGGGGGAGCAAGTGAGTGTGTGTTCGGAGATATTCCAGAAGATGGGGGCGAAGGGCAGCAAGCCTTCGACTCCCATGGGATGGGTACCCATTGTACCTAAGAATACCCCTCTGGCACATATCTTAGACAATTGGAAATGTCTCCCTGGAACCTTAGGGAAAGATAAGCAAAAAATGATAGAATATTGTACTAAGATATGGGGAGGGAAGAAGATTTTTAAAAATGTCTTCTGGCCAGTCTATGGGTCAGAAGAAGATTGGGTAAGACAGCAATTAAACCTCTGGGTTAATAATAAGAAACCTCTCAACCCGGAAGAGAGTCAGTATGCGGAAGTGTGGCTAAAAAGACCGGGAGCTAGACTTTACCCGCTGAATGAAATAAAAACTAAACAAAAGAAACAGAAGGAAGAGTTAGACGAAACCCTTCTAAACCCCCCTCCTTACATTACTCCTCCTGCTCCTACAGCCCCTCCGGAGGTCCCCAGAGCATCCACTCCCCCACCAGAGTCAGAGCAAGAGTATCCCCCTGCTCCTAGACGTGTAACTAGAAGTCAAAAAGGGGCAGTTCAGATGTACCCCCTAAGGGAAATACCCATGGGGGGGCCTCAACCTGTGATTGGATATATTTCCATACCCTTAAATTCGGCTGACCTACGAGACTTTAAAAGAACCGAGATGGGAAACTTAATTGAGGACCCACTCGGAGTGGCAGAAAGATTAGATCAATTTTTGGGACCGAATCTTTATACTTGGGATGAGATGCAATCTATCCTTGGTCAATTATTCACTACTGAGGAAAGAGATATGATTAGATGAGCAGGAATGAGACTGTGGGATGCTCAACATGTCCGGGGACCCCAAGCAGATATTAAATGGCCACTCCAAAAACCTAATTGGGATAATCAAGATCCAGTGCATAGAACCCATATGCAGGACCTGAGAACTATAGTAATTCAGGGAATTAGAGAAGCAGTACCCCGTGGCCAGAATATTAATAAAGCATTTAATGAAATGCAAAAGAAAGATGAAAGCCCTACTGAGTGGTTGGAACGACTGAGGAAAGCCCTTCAGTTGTACCCTGGGGTGAATCCAGACGACCCTTTAGGGCAAGCGCTCCTCAAAACTCAGTTTGTGGCAAAATCATGGGGAGATATCAGAAAGAAGACTGAAAAGTTAGAAGACTGGCAGAATAGAGGGTTGGATGAATTATTAAGGGAAGCTCAGAAAGTCTACGTAAGGTGGGAAGAAGAGAGCAGCAAGCGACAAGTAAAAATGATGATAGCAGCGGTCAGAGAGGATCGCAAAGGGCGAACTGGTAAATACAGATCTGATGGAATAAAACAAAGGAACGTAGTGGTAATGAAGGAACAGGGACGCTGTTTTTACTGTGGAAAAAAAGGACATATAAAGAAGAATTGCAGAGAAAGGATCAGGGATGAGGAAATATTGAAAACGGAATAGGAGAGTCAGGGGCTCTATATTTTAGGGGACCGGAGTCATCATGAGCCCTTGATAAAATTAAGAATAGGTCCCCATAAACAAGAGTTCACCTTCCTAGTAGACACTGGGGCTGAGAAATCAACTATTAAGCAAATACCTGAGGGATGTAAAGTTTCCTCTGAAAAGGTACAAGTAATTGGGGCAAAAGGGGAACCCTTTAAAGTAAGCAAAATTAAAAATGTGGTATTCGAAACCGAAAATAAATTTGGAATGGGTGAACTCTTGCTCGTCCCTGAAGCAGAATCTAATCTGTTAGGACGGGATTTAATTATTGAACTGCAATTAGAAATTAAAGTAAAAAATCGAGAGCTAACAGTGTCTGCTTTTCCTTTGACCGTGGATGATCAAAAACAAATTAATCCCGATGTCTGGTACTCTCCGGACACAATTAGCAGACTAGAAATTCCACCGATTAAAATCCAAATTTCTGAACCCCACATACCTGTGAGGGTAAGGCAATATCCCATATCCCTAGAAGGGCAGAGAGGATTAAAGCCAGAAATTGATCGATTGTTAGCACAAGGGATTTTAGAGCCTTGTATGTCACCCTTTAACACCCCCATTTTGCCTATAAAGAAACCAAATGGGAAATATCGGCTCGTACATGATTTAAGGGAAATAAATAAAAGAACCATCACCCGGTTCCCTGTAGTAGCAAATCCGTACACACTGCTAAGCAAACTAGGACCCCATAACTCCTGGTATAGTGTGGTTGATTTAAAGGATGCCTTTTGGGCCTGTCCACTGGCAGAAGAATGCCGTGATTATTTTGCCTTTGAATGGGAAGACATAGAGACAGGTCGTAGACAGCAATTGAGATGGACCGTGCTTCTCCAGGGGTTCACTGAGTCCCCTAATCTGTTTGGACAGGCCCTGGAAGAGCTCTTAAAAGAATACCAGGTACAAACGGGAAATGTGCTGTTACAGTATGTAGATGATCTGCTCATAGCAGGGAATAATCAGGAGGATGTAAGAAAGGAAAGCATTCGACTTCTAAACTTTCTTGCACAAAAGGGATTGCGGGTATCACAAGAAAAATTACAATTTGTGGAAGAAAAAGTGAAATATTTGGGACATTATTTGTTTAATGGCCAAAAGATATTGGATCCAGAGCGCATTAAAGGAATTCTGGAACTACCTATGCCTGTTACTAAGAGGCAAATTCGGCAGGCATTAGGGTTATTTGGGTATTGTAGGCAATGGATAGAGAACTATAGTTTTAAAGTTAAACTCTTATATGAACAATTGTCCAAGGACAAAATACCCAAGTGGACCCCTCAGGATCAAGAGCAGTTTGCTAGTCTCAAAAGGGAGTTAAGTCAAGCACCAGTTTTAAGCCTACCGGATTTAAAGCGGCCATTCCATTTATATGTTAACATACATGAAGGAACGGCATTTGGGGTATTAACACAAGAATGGGCCGGACAAAAGAAACCGGTGGCATACTTATCAAAACTATTGGACCCTGTGAGTAGAGGTTGGCTGAGTTGTTTACAAATCATTGTTGTTGCTGCCTTACTACTTGAGGAAACGAATCGCATTACCTTTAATGGAGAAGTTGTCTTATATGCACCTCATAACATCAGGGGAGTGTTACAACAAAAAGCAGAAAAATGGCTTACAGATAGCCGATTACTAAAGTATGAGGGAATACTTATAGAATCCCCTAAACTATCTTTGAAAACTATTGGAGCAGTTAACCCTGCTGAATTTTTGTACCCAGGAGAAGGTAGTGAACTATTGCACAATTGTTTTCAAACAATTGAACAACAGATGTGCATTAGGCCAGATTTAGAAGAAACAGAACTACAATGTGGAGAAGTATTATTTATAGATGGGTCATCACGAACAGTGGAAGGTAAACGATTGTCCGGATATGCCATTATTAAGTTAGAAAAGGGAGAATTTAAGACAATAGAATCAGGCCCCCTAAGTGCCAGCTGGTCGGCTCAAGCCTGTGAGCTATATGCATTGTGGAAAGCATTAGTATTACTGAAAGAAAAGAATGGAACTATATATACAGACCCACGCTATGCGTTCGGAGTAGTACACACTTTTGGAAAAATATGGGAGGAAAGAGGATTTGTTAACTCACAAGGGAAAGAACTGATACACCCGGAATTAATTCGGCGAGTTCTGGGGGCATTAAAAATGCCGAACAAAATAGCAGTTGTACATATAAAGGGACACCAGCGAGGTATAAGTTATCAAGTTAGGGGAAATAATGCAGCCGATACAGAAGCAAAACGAGTGGCAGGCAATTATAGTATGATTTTGACTATGCAACAAGTACCTATTAGTAAAAATTTGAGGTTTGAGTCTGTAGAAAAGGAAAAACTAGAACAAATGGGAGCTAAAGAACAAGATGGGAAATACATATTGTCAGATGGAAGGGAAGTCTTGCCGAAGGGCATAGCACTTGAAATATTTTCCAAAATACACAGTAAAACACACTGGGGAACCCAGGCGTTAGTTGATCATTTTAATCAACAGTTTGCCTGTATAGGCGTATATAATATAGCAAAGACAGTCACGGCAGCCTGCGAGACCTGTCAAAAGGTTAATCGAAGCAATAGGAGACAAAAACTTCTTGGAGGACGTTCCCCAGCATATAGACCTTTCTCACACATACAAGTGGATTTTACTGAACTACCTAGGGTAGGGCGTTATAAATATTTATTAGTAATAGTGGATCATTTAACACATTATGTTGAGGCTTTTCCTACCTCCAGGGCAACTGCTAACCAAGTTACTAAAGTGTTACTTGAACACATTATACCTCGATATGGAGTACCTGAAGTAATTGACTCGGACAGAGGGACACATTTTGTGTCAAAAATTGTTAGGGATCTAACAGAAAGCTTGGGTATTAAGTGGGAATACCATACACCATGGCATCCACAAAGTTCAGGAAAAGTTGAAAGAATGAATGGAGAAATTAAAATTACTTTGACTAAACTAATGATAGAAACCAAATTATCATGGATTAAATGCCTACCCATGGCACTATTAATTCTCAGAACCAGACCCCGAGCAGATGTAGGAATATCAGCGTTTGAAATGGTGTATGGAATGTCTTATAGGATTGAAAGTCCACAAACAAATATTTTAATTCGGGACCGTGTGATTAATGAATATGCTTCACAATTAGCAGAATATCGTAACAAGCTCTGGGAACATGGACTGATTGTGCAACGACCCCCGTTGGACTTAAAAATTCACAATGTTAAACCCGGAGATTGGATACTGATTAAAGTGTGGAAGGAAGAAACCCTAAAACCCAATTGGGAGGGACCTTATCTTGTTTTGCTTACAACAGAAACAGCTGTCCGGACTGCTGAGCGCGGATGGACTCATGCCAGTCGCATTAAAGGCCCAGTGACGAGACCCCGCTGGAAAGTAATCAGTGCTCCAGGTGACACCAAGATAATCTTGAAAAGATAACGTAATGATAGAAACTTTATTTGATTATTTTGCCACATTGCCTTTTGGTATAAAGTGTGTATTGCTGTTTATATTGGCTATATTTGGTTCTCTTTTTATCTATTATATATGGAAGCATACAAACTGTGCTAAAGGAAATTGCTAAGTTCATGCAAGCACACAATATTGAATATAGAAAATATACTGATGTAAATAATGTATGTACTCTAAATATACGAATTAGGTGTAATAATTTGAATTGCAATTGTTATCCATTTGCTTGTTTTAAGTGTAAGGTATGTCAGGATAAATGGTAGACACACTGTAAATATGGATACCCTCCAATAGGAGTTTGTACACAGTGTTAGAAAATCCAGAGAACTCTCATTGAGTGGAAACTAAAACAATTAGAGTCTAAACAAGAAATTATTCAAGAATCCCATGAGTGGTGGGAAATTTTCACCAAAGGAATAAACCCTCAATATTATTGTTACCATCCCAACCAACCAGTCCCATTTGTGGCTGACATCTTAGCCATAAAGTGTAGAAGGGAAGTACTAACTGTGTCTTGCTTTGCCCCATTGATTAGAGCTGCAAAGTGGGAGGCCTATGTAAACAGGCAGAAAGCCCAAAGCAGCTATTCTCCTGAAGAATTCCCTTGCTGCCAAGAAGATGGTACACCCCGTGGCTCGAAGCAACCGAGTCGACGGGCGAGGCAGAGGAGGAATAAACTGTGGAGAAAAGAACCAGAACAATGGGATGCAAAAACAGCAATGGCCAAACTTCCCCAGGACTGGTGAAAATATACTTAAATTGGAAAAACTGACAGACACCCTTTTTCCTGGTATACCGTTAGTTTTGTTATTGATAATAACGCAAGCAAATGAAAACCCTCATGAACCTATGAACTGGACAATAACAAACATAAAATATCCAAATAATCCAAAATTAGTAGCAACAAAGAAATGGAAAGGATTCCACCCTTTTTGGCACATCCTAAGCACACTGTTTATTCTACTTATAATATGCCTACCACAAACATGGGCTAAGGGAATGAACTACCAACCCCACCAACCTTTTAAGTGGACCCTACTCCGATTTGAAGATCAACAGGTTATCACAACCCAAATAACACCGGGTGAACCAAGCTTTAATGTTACTCTATGTCAGCTTGTCCCGAGACCCCGATGCTGGGAATACCTGGGATTCTATATGTGCCCTAGTTCGAATCCTGGAAAGGGATATTGTAACTTCCCTAATCAATATTACTGCAGTTAATTGGGGCTGTGAGACCATAGCCCCTGGTTGGATACCGGGCAGTGGTATAGACAAATACCTAAAGGTTCAGTGGGGTCCATATGGGTGCAGACCACCACAAGGGTGGAAAGGACGTGGAAACTGTAAATACCTCTTCTTAAATGTCACCAACCCCGGAGACGAAGGATGGAAAAGTGTGGGGAGTGAGGTATACGGAACCAGGGACAGATAAGGGCGGTTTAATTCTCATAAAAAAGGAAGTAGTCCCAAACGATCCCTTATCAGTAGGACCAAATCTGGTCCTGAATCCACCCATTTTTTCTGAAGAAAAGGTTGCTCTACCAAATCTGGTCCTGAATCCACCCACTTTCTCTGAAGAAAAGGTTGCCCCCGCAAGTATAGCACCCACTTCTCCTGACTCCCTTTCGGAAACGACTAATAACATTGTATCCAGGGATCTAGAATTACCAGAATCCAAAGATCCTTTATGGAGTATAATGCAAGCCTCTTATCGTGCCCTTAATGAAAGCCAGCCAGATTTTACTAAAGAGTGCTGGTTGTGTTACGATGTTAGACCACCATATTATGAGGCAATTGGAAAAGTAGGAAAAATTCAATGGTCTAGTGGTTTGAATCCCCAAGAATGCCCATGGAATGAACAGAAAAATCATACGCAAGGAATTACTATTCAAATAGTAACAGGTCAAGGAAAATGTATAGGTACAGTGCCCAAAAATTATCAGTATTTATGCAATTTAAATGCATCAATTACTACAAAAACTGTAGAGAGACACAAAAATAGAAATGACAAATGGGCCATCCCGACACCAGGAACTAAATGGGTTTGTTCAGACATCGGAGTAACGCCTTGCCTATCCCTGAACGTGTTTGATCAATCTCAGTTTTGCATACAGGTAATTATTGTTCCCCGCCTGATCTATCACACCTCTGAGGAGGTGTTACATCACTTTGAAGGAAACCTGAATATACAAAAACGAGAGCCAATTACAGTAGTAACCCTAGCTACACTGCTGATAGCGGGCGGAGTTGGAGCAGGTACAGGCATAGCCTCCATAGTAAAAAGTCAAGAATTACAAAATCTACAGGTGGCTGTAAATGAGGATTTAACAAAGATAGAACAATCTATTGAAAATTTAGCTGATTCCATAAAGTCTTTGTCAGAAGTAGTCCTGCAAAATAGAAGAGGACTGGATTTATTGTTCTTAAAAGATGGAGGATTGTGTGTAGCTCTTAACGAAGAATGTTGCTCTTTTGCTGACCATACAGGAGTAGTTAAGGACACCATGGCCGAACTTCGAAAAAGGTTAGAGCAACGAAAGAAAAATTACGAGGCAAATAGGTCATGGTATGAAAACTGGTCTAATGTTTCACCTTGGTTAACCACTTTGTTGTCTGCTTTAGCAGGACCGCTTATTATATTGATTTTGGGACTTATATTTGGGCCTTGTATATTACGCTATATTTTACACTTTATTAGAGAACGGTTTGACATAGCTAAACTGCTTATTTTAACTACGGGATCTGGGGTAAAATATAAGAGTGTATCTATTGATGAGGATGAAGATTGTTGTGAATGTATCATGCCACGTAAAAAATATACCTGTGATTGTAAGGAATTACCTTGTGACTGTTATGATAAGTGTTGGGAGTGTGGAAAAAGGTTAGCATACACTTCTGAAAATGAAAGTAGCGTTTGATAAACAATAATAGCATAAAGAAAAAGAAAAAGGGGGGATTGTAAGAAACTATGAATTAGGATATTGTTTATTAAGATTTATGTTAAGCTCAATGTAAAGGTTAGGAAATAAAAAGTATGAAATTGCTTACTCAAACAGTCACCGGACGCAGCTTGTAAAATAACCGCAATCACTTACATAGACTAACAGGCGCCAACTGCAATCGCTTATCGCTTATGCAAACATAGCGGATGTTGCCTAAAGATAGCTGTAAGATGTTCCAGGAAATGGCAGAGATAAGACGAACAAAGGACATAGGAGTAGAGGGGTCAACAATGGGATAAAAGAGGAAGATTTCTCACTTCGGCCTCAACGACCATCAGGGGGCAGAAAACGACCCCCTAACAACAGCTGAAGCATGCGCAAAGTACCTCCACTACTTCATGAACACGGAAGTAAAGATGTATAAAAAGGGACTGTTTGAACTGCTCAGCACGGCAGTTGGCGGAGCGCAGACTCCCCTGTCGTCCAGCGCTGTCTTTGATCATATTCTACTTGCTATAATTAATAAAATTTTAATTGGATTATGATCCGTTGTGGTCTCAATTTATAACACAACCTTTAAAGAGACAGACTTAAATTTAATGTTGAAATGGTCGAAGACGCATTATCCAGAGGCTGATGAGTCTACCGCATCTGAGGTCTCTTTGTGGAGTGGTGCACGAGTTAAGTTGTGGGATGCAGCCACAAATGATGGTGACACTGTGAAACATTTGTTAGTCATTTGGAGAACTATTTTAGAGACGTTAAAGTCAAAAAGTGAGATCGTGGAACCCACTGTTCCCCCCCCCACCCCTGGCCACCCCTGAACCTCTGCCAGTTGCCGCCGCATCTGCAAAGACTGAGGACAGAGATGAAGACAGTCTTTTTGACCCGGACCCTATTAACCCCAAGAAGGAGCCTGTGCATGCTCATCAGGCTGCTGTTGCTGCTCCTGAAGTTCTGACGCCTGTTAATTCTGATGCTGACCTGGATGATCCTTTTGACATGGAGCCGGAAAAGAAGCCTGATTTATATCCCCCAGATCCTCATGATAAATGGGCAGCTGTAAAGGGAGAAGTGAAATGGGTGGGGGATGCAGATATATTGTGTGCTTTCCCTGTGATGTATGTGCTGGATCAAGACCCTCGGTGGGAATGCCCCTCGTATGGCCTTATCAGGGGTATCGGGCGGGCTGTGACGGACCGTGGACTTGGGGTCCCATATGCAACTCATTTGATACAGTCTCTCTGTGATACTCACATACTAGAAGTTGGCAAATATGTCTATGATTCTATTGATGCTTGGAAACCTTTATAGATATTGCTGGCCACTTCTTCTGACATAGTCTGGCCACCTGTGTCAGAATGAGTGTGCATTTTGGTCAGTATAAAAGCCCAAGCCTCATGTGATGTGGGGGAGGCAGAGCCTCTGCGGGGACGCTCGCTAGGGCTGAACCTGCCACCTCACACTGCGATGATGCTTGTTGGAGCTGGTTTCCTGATAGTCTTCACAGAGTCCTTGTGCCGCGTTCTGTACGTGGGACTGTGTAGTGCGAGTAATGATTGTCTGAATTTTGTGTTTCAAATATTATAGTTGTGTGAAGTGTGCTTGTGGGATCCCATACGCATACGTATGTGTGTGTGTGTGATGAGGGCAGATGGTGTTGTATGTTTGTTTTTTTTTGTTGTCGTGTTCATGTAAAAGTTTTTAACAGGTAGCGGTTTAACATTTCAGGCGAGAAAGGGTTAATGCAAAAGTGCGGTTGCTGACAGGTATTTATGGTTGCTGCTGAAGCAGGCAGGCAGCTGTAGCTGCTGCCGAGCAGGCTGCTGTTTGTAGCCGCGCAAAGCAGGGTGAACAATATAAAAAAAAAAAAAAAAAAAAAAAAGAGAGAAGAAGAAAAAAGGTAAAGTTGCAGAGCACAGGTAGACAAATGCGAATTCAGGTGATAGATTGGAATCTATTCAGAGAGAGGCTCTGTCAAACAATGATTTTGACTGTTTGCAGGCATTGCAGGAAAAGATTCTCGCCTTTCCTGTTAAGTACCAGATTAACGCTCAAGGTCAGGCAGTAAATGCTGAAATGTCTCCCTTAAATTGGAAATTGCTATCTCAGTTAAGGCAAACTGTTATTTCTACAGGCGTTCAGTCTGAACCCACTAGGCAAATGTTGTCATATATTTGGGGAACAGATTTGCTGTTATATTAAAAGTATTGTGAAATTAATCCTCACCCCTTCGCAGTCATTGTTATGGAACATGTATTGGCAGAAAGCCTGTCAAGAGGCGACTGCAGTTCAGCAAGGCCAGGGAGATCCCCTGATTGGGGCACAATTATAACACCTGATGGGAACTGGACATTTCTCCACTAAGGAGGCTCAAGTCCAGCTAGGTCCAGAATTGTTAAAAGAATCTATGAGACTAGCCTTGCGAGCTCTATCACAGATTAAAGATACTATTGCAGCTCCTGCCTACATGAAAGTGACACAGAAAAAGGACAAGCCCTTCAGTACCTTTGTGGATAGGGTAGCTGATGCTATAAGGAAGTCAGGTGCTCCAGAATACATGCATGGTATTTTACTGCGTCAGTGTGCAATACAGAACTGTAATGATGCTGTAAGGCAGATACTTGTTCAGTTACCTGCAAATGCCACTGTAGAAGAGATGTTAGAATGTATGACACGGGTACCTATGGGGCATCAGGCAATGTTGGTTGAGGCAGTAAAAGCAGTGGGAGAGGCAATTCAAAAAAGTCATTCGCAAGTATTAGCGGCCTTGGCACCTTTGCAAGCCACCGGTATGGTCAAGGTTCCTCAATGTTTTAGATGTGGTCAAAATGGGCACATGAGAAAAGATTGCCACCACTCGGTGTGCTGCCCTAATTGTCAAATGGATAACCATTGTGCTGCTACCTGTCGACGTAAACAGAACCTGTCGGGAAACAGGCAGCGGAACACCAAGACCCATCGCGCAATGATCCCAAGCATGGGTACTACAGCCCCTGCGCCTCAATGTGTGTACGCAGCAAATCAAACCCCATTGCCTGCAACCAGCCACCACCGGCAGCCTCGGAATGGACTTGGCAACCGCAGCAGATACTACCTTATATGATAAGACCGTGTCATTGCTCTCTACTGGAATGTATGGTCCTCTGACTTTAAATAATAAGCCTATAAAAGCCTTGCTACTGGGGAGATCATCATCTGCATTGAAAGGACTATTTATTGTTCCAGGTGTCATCGATGCTGATTATATGGGTGAAATTACGTTAAATTATTTATGCATCTTTGGTGATGAACAAACTCCAGCGGTTGTTAAGCACTTTGTACAAACAGAAGCGCAGAAGATAAAGCCTTCTTTTAAGGCGTACTATCGAGATCCTAATACAGGTTTGCGGCAGGGACCGGCAGAAGTAATATATCTGGGCCGTGGTTATGCCTGTGTTTCTGCTCCCGCAGGACCCTTGTGGGTACCATCCAAGTGACTAAGACCGGCTGCTGCAGAAGCTCCAGTGACGGCGTCTCCGAGCGAGTGTATGGACCCTGACTCGCAGGCCCAGGAGGAGCGTCGCTTGCGCCGAGCGCTACAGCCACTAATAGAAGAACTTAACTCCTTAATCAACACAGAGCTTTCGTTGAGCACGGTCGCCCTCCTAGATCCGGTCCATGGCCACAGGCATATAGTGGTACAACTGAGATTGGTGATACAACAAGTGCTTTGATAACTGTAGTTTTTGTCATCAGTGTGACCCTACAGTAGAATTGTATTGTGGTGGTTGTCAGTCTATAAGATATCTTCGCCAGAGTTGGCTGAAACAAAGACTTTTGTATAGTCTGTCGAAATAACTTTTATGTAACCCACTTATAGCACTTCAGAAATATTTAGCTGATTTTAGAAGTACAGATTTTGAATTACTCGAGTTATTTGAAAATCGAGGTTCGCTTCATAGAGCTGCATATACGTTTGCTTTACAAGCTGCTTCGCCATTATAGGTCTCATAATTATAGAGGGTTTGTTGCTTTGTTATGCTTTGCAATGTTATTCTACTTGTTTACAACGACTCCTGACTCAATCCTTATTCCTTCATAAATAAAAACGGGGGAATTGTGGGGGATTGGCTTGTCGAAAAAGGTCACGTTCCCATCAACGAGCTGAAACAAGACATCTGTGTGGAACATGGTGCAGACTTCTCATGCCAGATAATGAACTGAAGGACACCGGCAAACAGCAACATACCATGACCAATCACAGCCAAGGACGCTAAGCGATAAGTGCATGAGAAACAACAAAACAACTACCATTTAAAAACAAAATCACTACAGTTTAACAACAAAACAACTACAGTTTAACAAGAACATTAGAACAGGTGAAGAACAAACATAGAACAATAAAAAAAGTAACAAACCTACCAGCAGCACTGGGAGAGGCTCCAGGTCAGAACTGGTATCTCTTCTCATCCCCTCACTCCTAACTACTGATGGCTACAGGAAAAAGTGTTGCATCCCTCTGGCAGAATGTAGCTCTAAATTCCCCCTCTCTGTAACAGCTTTTGTATCACAGCCAGGGGTTGCAAAACTAGAACAAGCTATTGCAAATGTGTCAAGGCAATTAGAAAAAGCCATTCCTGAAAGCGGAAACAGCATTATAGCCCTACAGGAAGAAACCAAATCATTATCACAAATGGCAATACGGAATCAATTAGCTCTAGACCACCTTTTAGAACTACAGGACAGAGTATGTGCATTACAGAGTATGGGCATTGTTGACTAATAGCCCTGGGGGTTTTATGTGAATCAGTACCACAAAAACAAAACTGACACAAACAAGATAAAGACTCATTTGAAAATATTACATGAAGTAAGGCAGGGATTTCCACTAAATCTATTTGGGTGGCAAATTTCCCGACTCCCAGATGAAGGTAGAGGACTGTGAACTAAAAGACTTGAGTTGCTGTAGTCCCTCTCTTGTTTTGCTTTGTAACGATGTATGTCTGTTCTCAGTGTTGTGTGACCTTATGAAATCAACTTATGCCTTGAACAGTGAACAGTACAGTACGACCCTGATGGTCAAAAGAAAAGGAGGGACTGTCATGAAAATCTCTTTCCCTAACTATTGTAGCAATTGGTCTTTAGAGTATGAAACCGTGCAAACTTTCTTCAGCTATATATAGCTGACATTGTAAACTGCACAGCTGTGGTTCACTCAGCACAAGAACGCCAGCTCACCGCAAGGGGGAGAAGAACAAGCCCAACTCTGAAGAAGAAAGGATACCTCTGCGCTACCCAGAACAGAGCAGCAGCCCAGCCCCTCTGACACCTCAGTGAAACTCTCCCCTCACCTCGCAGCAGAGATAAGGTACGGCAGCAAGACCAGTTGCAGGGATGTCTTGGTCAAGAAAGAACCAGATGGCTGACAGCGCCACACAATTAGGGCTGCTTTGCAAAACAGCAGTACATGTGTGTGTTGAGTAGGCATTAGTCAAACCACTGAACACTTGAAAGGTGTAAGAACCATGTGTAAGAATCACAGCCTGTTTAGTCTAGAGAAGAGGAGACTGAGAAGGGATTGTCATTAATGCATATAAATATCTGAAAGGCAGGTGCCAGGAGGATGGTGCCAGACTCTTTTCAGTGCTACCCAGTGACAGGATGAGGAGCAATGGCCATAAACTAAAGCACAACAAGTTTCATCTCAACATGAGGAAGAACTTTACACTGAGGGTGTCAGAGCACTGGAACAGGCTGCCCAGGGGGCCTGTGGAGTCCCCCTCTCCGGAGACATTCCAGAACCACCCAGACACATTCCCGTGTAACTCGCTCTGGGTGGGCCTGCCTTGGCAAGGGGTTGGACTGGAAGATCTCCAGAGTTCACTTCCAACCCTAACAATTCTATGATTCTGTAAAACCACATTCAGGATGCCCCAATTTGACTGGTACACCTCATGGCCATGAACAGAGAACCACTCTCAAAATTCTGTATTTTGTGTCCTAGCCTCTCTCCTTGGACAGCACATGCCAGCTGAAGAATTTTTAGACACTACTCCTCTCCCCATTCTGAAAGGTGCCCTCCAAGGCATTGCCCCTGCGGAGGCCCAGAAGCCTCCTGTTCACGGGAGGACACATTACCTCCATCATCGCACTGTCCTCCCAGGAAATGATCACTCAGGAAGGACTCTCACTGAAAACATAACTTGAATAGGACTGCTGTGTGATGTGGGTCAGGTTGGCTATGCGGACTGGGCAAGCCATTCTGTGGTGAACTGGAGACAACGGGGGGAAGTCCAGCGTAGCCAGCTGCCAGTGCTGGGGCTCAGCAGGCTGCAGGACACACAGAAATTCCCAGCTGCTCACCAGTGCTGCTGACAGACATCAGGGTTTCTTGAGTTGCCACTGCTGGTCAGAAGGCTACATGCAGCAAAACATCTGGCTGCGTGACGAGGCCTAAAGCAGAAAAACACAGTTAACAAAAGCATCCACGTGCACAAGGGAACCCTCCGGCTTTTCCCCCCAAAAATCAGCTGCATCCTTACATGCATGATTTAAGGAGACAGAGGCTTCAGCAACAAGCCCAAGAACTTCTGACCTGGCCACCTGGCCACCTATTTTCAGTGCATGTTGCAAATGCTCTAAGGCAGCTCACTGCCCTGATCCAGGTTTTAGAAAGCTGCACAACTACAAACCTCCTCCACTCACACCCTGAGCCACAGAAAAGCACACACAGGGCAAGGGGGATGTGCTAACACCCTTGATTAAGACATTCACTGCTCACTGTGCTGCTCCAGGCAGTTGCGCTGGCACGAAAGGGCACATTGTACAGTGGGACAGGAAGACAAGGGGCAAAAGGTAACACCAAACTCCTTAAACCAGCAATGCCACCACAGTCTCTGCATCACGCAGCATCTTTTCTGAGATCTCAAAGAAGCAACCGTGGCTAATATGCCTCCTGGGACAGTGCGCGCAGAAAGCCTCCACCGGACCAGAAAACAGGATCCTTACTGGGCTCTCACTGAAAGTCCCCACATCTCCAGGCTGGCAGGATATCAGCAGCACATCTGCACCTTTGATGTTCCGGGTCCACTACAAAGATGGTTTCCATTCTGTCACATCCTCTTGAGCTTTAACAGCCGGCAGAGCTGGTTCTCCCAGGGTCTCAGTACCACCCAGGCACATCACCTGCAGTCCAGCAGTACCGCTGAAAAGACCTTGATGGCCTGTGTTAACACACTGGCACACAGCTGGGATGTAAATACTGCCAAATCATCTCTCAGTTGCAACAGAGTACCAAATTTAGCAAAATTAGCCTTACTTCTGATGAAGCTTTCCTTATAGACAGCTCATCTTCTCTGTTTATAAACCATAGTAAAGACCTGTTCTCGTCTGAAGACTCGAACCCTGCCTGCAGTGAAGCAGCCGTTCAGACAAGCTGTACTGGTTTTTCCTCATTCCTCCTTCCTTCACAGAAATCAATCCCTACCAAAAGTGCTAAAAGCTCTGCACAAAGACTGCATGGAAAAGCCAACTGCAAGTGCCTTTACCTGCTACTATTTTATCAGGCAGCATTCTAGGAAGAAACTAGCTTTTCCCGCTGGTTTTGCTACAGCTTCACTACCTTTGAAGACAACGCTTGTTACATTTGCCAAGCCAAGGCAACCTCATAGCTTGGCAAAATCATACTTCCTGTAAGAAACCTTCACCATAAGGTGAAGACAGGCACGCTATAGGAATAAGTTACTCTCAAGAGACTCTTTCAAGCACTCTTGCCTTTGCTTACCAAAGTTCACAGAACATCAGAAAACAACAACAAAGAAGCAGGGCTCTCTCTCCCATTTGATAGAGCCCATTATATCACGCGTTCAGTCCAACTCCAGTGTGAACCCCAGAATGAGAAATGCAGTCTTCAAGTTTCTGGAAAAAAAGGAAGAGCTTTGAAGTGGCAAGACCAGAGAATGTTCGTGAAAGCACCAGTACGCAAGTACACACCCCTTATCACAGACCACCTGCCCCATTACCAAAGTGAACTAAGGGAAAGAGAGAAAAGAGCAGGGACAGAATGCAAGACAAAGTGATGGAAAAGAAAATCCTGATGGGCTTCAGGCTCAAGATGAAGGAATGAAAAAAATGGGAAGGGAGAGCAGGGCAGCACTGGAGGCCAAAACCAACTGCTGGGCATCAGGACAAGAGAGGGAGAAAGAAAAATTCCAGAGCAAGAGTGAAAGAAGGCACAGCCAGCTGAACAGAGAGGCTGAGCAAGAAAGGATGGGACAGAGAAAGAAAGACAGAAAAAAGGGAAAGAAGGACATGAGAGGAGAAAAAGGGTAGGGATCTGCACAGAGATGGAGAAGGAAGCAGCAGGGAAAGAGGAAGAGAGGCAGAGGGAGAGGGAGGAGGCCAGAGAGAAGTAAGGACTACGGGATTGACAGAGATCACCAAAAGACGTGGTGAGTAGAGGAAAGGCAAGTGGGTAAAAAAAAAAAAAAAAAAACAGGGGCAGGGAGAGCTTGCTAGCAACACCAAGCTGTGTGGTTCGTTCGATGCGCTGGAGGGAAGGAATGCCATCCAGAGGGACCTTGACAGGCTTGAGAGGTGGCCAATGCCAACCTCATGAAGTTCAACCAAACTAAACTCAAGCTCCTACACCTGGGTCGGAGCAATCCCAGGCACAGCTACAGGTTGGGCAGAGAAGAGATTCAGAGCAGTCCTGTGCAGAAGGACTTGGGGGTGCTGGTCGATGAGAAACTGAACACGAGCCGGCTTCACTGTGCGCTCGCAACCCAGAAAGCCAGCCGTATCCTGGGCTGCATCAGAAGGAGCGTGACCAGCAGGTCGAAGGAGGTGATCCTGCCCCTCTACTCTGTTCTCGTGAGAACCCGCTTGCAGCACTGTGTACAGTTCTGGTGTCCCCAACATAAAAAAGGACATGGAGCTGTTGGAACAAGTCCAGAGGAGGCCACGAGGATGATCAGCAGCAGGAGCAGCTCCCGTATGGAGACAGGCCGAGAACACTGGGGATGTTCAGCCTGGAGAAGAGAAGGCTGCGTGGAGACCTCAGAGCAGCTTCCAGTGCCTAAAGAGAGGCTACAAGGATGCTGGAGAGCAGCTCTTCCTCAGGGACTGGAGTGACAGGTCAAGCGGTAACAGGTTCAAACCGAAACAGGGGAAGTTTAGGTTAGATACAAGGAAGAAGCTCTGAGGGTGCTGAGGCGCTGGCATAGGGTGCCAAAGGAACCTGTGAATGCTCCATCCCTGGCAGTGCTCCAGGGCAGCCCGGACAGAGCCTTGGGTGACACGGTTTGATGTGAGGTGCTCCTGCCTGTGGCAGCGGGCTTGGAACTGGATGACCTTAAGATCCTTTCCAACCCTAACTATTCTATGATTCTAAAACCAGAGCAACAAACAACAACTAAGAGAAAGAGAAGTGCAGGCGCAACAAGCAGCTCAGAGGGATGCAGAAAGAATGAGAAGTATCAGAAGCCCTGCAGAGCAGTGGAGGAAGGGTCTGGGAGCAGCAGACACAGCCAGAGAGAGAGGCAGGCAGGGAGAAAGACACGGACAGTGGGATACAGAATGAGCTGGAACGAGGAGAAGGGGCTGGTAGAGTGACAGAGAAGGAAGGACTTGAAGAACAGAGGGACGTGCAGGACAGCGCAGTAACAGAAGAGAGGTATGGGCAAGCGAAACAAATGCCTGCAAGGGAAAAGGGAGTGGGGAGCTTGGAGAGATGAGAGGCAGACACGGCCCCAGGGGCCGGGCACTCACCACAGCTCCCGCTCTCCGTCCTGCCAGGGAAACTCTTCAGCCCAGGCCCTTCTTTCTCTGCCTCTCTGCGCTCTCCCCTTTCCTCCTGGGCAGGCCCAGGGCCAGCTGCAGGGCGCAGGCCGGGCTGGGGCAGCTCGGGGGGCTCTGGCAGTCGCGGTGCCCGGTGCCCGTGCCCACAGCGGGGCTGTCTCCATCTCCCCAGGGGCTCGCTCGCCTCAGCGCTGGCCCCGGCCCTCCCCCGAGCTGGGCCGCAGCCCCAGCAGAAGCTGCAACACCCAACACCAGCATGGCCGCCGGCAGCCGCTGCCCTAGCACTACAGCTCCCAGCATGCCCCGGGGCGCTCCTCCTGCTGCCAGGCCCTGCTGGGCCACCGTCCCCTGGGCATAGGCCAGAGGGGGCGGGAAGAGCGCGTGGGAAAGGTCGGGGGCAGTGAGCCCGGGGAGGGGAAGGGCCGGAGCGAGCCGGAGAGGCTGCGGAGCAGCAGCGGTGTGGGGCGCGCTGAGGAGGCGGAGGGGGAGAGAGCAGCGGTGGCAGGGTCCAAGAGCCAAAAGGGCGGCGAGCAGGAGGGAGCCCAGAGGGAAGCACGGCCTGGCGAGGGGGGAATGCAGGGGGAACCACCGGCATGGTTATATGAGGTGCTTTATTGCAGCGCTGGGAAACCAGGGCTACGCACCCAAATCTGGTTCCAGCCTCCTCACATCGTGTCCGCAATTCATATCCTGAAAGTTTCACAATTAATACATATTCAACATGGGTTACAACATTTAACCAATACATATGCATTAAGGAGTGCCACATCAGTCTATTACGACATCAGCCTCTTCTGCGCTTGCGCAGCCCCCTCTGGGGATCGCCTGCTGGTCGTTCCGATGAAGTGAGAGTCTTCCTCAGGTTGTCCTCTTCACCTTTCCCTTAACTTGCGTATATTCCAGTCCTTGTGTGGACGCTATCATTTTCTTATCTTCCTTTGACTGCTTCTGGTATGCTCTTCTGGCTATCTTATGCACAGGTTCTACTTGGGTATAGTTTCCAGTGCATACTTTCTAAATCCACTCATACACCTTTCACCACATGTGGTTATGGACTACCATTGCAACACTGGTTACAGAACAGCCGTGATACAAGACTACAAAGTTATAACATTTTCTAATATACAAAACCTCGCTATTGATTTATAAATTTCTCAAACATAATCATTTCTACTATTTTGTACAATTGTTTTATCATACAAAATTCTGCCCTTTTCCAACAGGGGGAGGCGGGCTGCAAGACAGAAAGGGAAAGCAGGGCTTGAAAGAAGAGAAGGGAGTGGGAGAGAGAGATTTGGAGAGGGGGGAAATAGCAACAGGGTACACAACACACAGCAGGGAATTAGAAAATAAAGGCAGGGAGTCAGGCAGAGGAAGAGAGGAACAGCGAGGGGCACTGCTGGGTGTGGGAGGACTCTGGCCGAGAGCTGGTGACTGCCGGAGGACTGTGTCCTGAAGTTTGCGGGCTCCCAGATCCATGGTCATTGCTGCCTTGTGCAAGAGCCATGGTTAAGACACCAGCCACCCGGAAGGACAAGTGTGGGAGGACCAAGGCTATTGATAGGAGGAAGGAACAGTAACTCCTGGTCTCTGGACCCCCAAACCGACTGAAATCAGCTTTGCGGTTTGGACAGTGACTAAATAACCAGGGAACATGCGCAACGACAGGAGATGAAAAGTTCAGGGAAGACTTGTTTACTTCATCTGGAGACCCCCGCCCATGACCACCAGGAGACCTTGTGCAAGCAAGGAACTTTTACCTCATTATACCATGAAGCGGGGATAGGTCATGAATATGTATAGGCATGTTGTGTAACCTCATGAATATGTAATAGTTTAGAGGATAAATATGAAGGGGAACAATGCTGAGGCGCGCATGCCTTTGGAGGAGCGATCCCCCATGCGCCTCAGCGCTGAACAAAGTATACCTGCTTTACAACTTTAACGAGTTGTGGAGTCTACGCGCGCATCAATTTGTTCATCCTTGATTTTGCCTCTTCGTGTGGCTGGTAAAGAGCTCGTGGGAGGAGCAGGAGGGGGGTCAGCAGTGCCGTTTCTGCACTGGTTGCTTGTGCTGGACTTCCCGGGATTATCTTCTGTTGCAGGAATCTCTTTGTAGGACGTGTCTGGTTTGTGAGGGTTAGTGGACTCAGTGGGAGACCTTGTGCTGCTCGTTATTGCTTCTGGGGTTTACATGTCAGTTTTTGCTTGCTGTGCTGACGTTAAAAAGCATATCGTGGCTCTTTGGATTTCTGTCATTAAATGAAGTCTCCAGGATTTCTGCCCAGGAGTGAGGTGTCCAGAAAAGGACTGTCCTTGTACGCTGCTGTCAGCCTTCAGTTTAGAGATGTGTCTGCTGGTGGTGTATTTTAATGGTGGCGTAACTCAAATGCAACTTAAATCTACCACCTTTGTCCTTGTTCCGGATATGCCTGGGGGATGATTCTCATCAGGTTGTAAACAGCATGTTCTGCTGGTGCTTTACCTATTTGAAATAATCTGTCACCAGAAATGTCTTCCTTAGTACCTGCGTAGAACAAGAACCTTACGCCCTGACCCTTGGGGCAGCTTCAAGGCGACAGCTAAACGTCAGTAGCTGCAGTGGTAGCAGTGTGTGTGTGTGTGTGTGTGTGTGAAAGATCACCTGAGCCTCTGCATTTCTTCAGCATGTCACAGCTTTGTGTGGGTAGGGGTGCATGAAGTCAGTATGTTGTAGGTGTTGTAACTGGCCAGGCAGTGTCTCTAAAGCAGCAAGAAATGATCTCTTCTAGTGGCATGCCTACGGATGCCAAGGGGGGAGGGCTGTGGCCTTCTCCCTCCGTGGACTGAGCACAGAGAACTAAGAGGTGTTTTCATCTGTGGGAGGGAATCCCATCCAAGAGCCATCGTCAGCTTTCAGGCTCGTGGTCCTTGACGTGCTCAGGACAGTTTTACTGGGGTGGTGGTAGTCCTTTGGCTCCCAGGTTTTCCCTTTAAGGTTTGATTGATTTGCCTTTATAGTGTTTTGTAAATGTTCTCCATTCAAAGCCCTCGGACTTTGTGCTACGTGATCCTTTCTCTGAAACCCCACGAATAGCTTTGGGAACAGAGGAAATGGGGACCCTTTAGGGTAGAGAAGAGCATTTAATATGAGAAACACTTCTCTGGTAAGCATCTTACAAGGATAAAAGGACCTGCTTTAACTTCTTTTTGGTGTTCCTGCATTAACAATAGCTCCTTAAAAGATTGATTACTTCTACCGCAGAAGAAGAGATGCTTTGATTTCTGTGTCTGACTGAAAGAAATAACGTGAACGTGTAGAAAACTGACGTGAAGAGCCATGTTTTGTCATTATGGGGTTCCATGTCTGACTTCTGGAGCTTCCCCTGTACGTGGTCTAGTAGAAGGTGTCCCTACCCGTGGCAGGGGGTTGGAACTGGATGTCCTGGTATTGGCTGGAATAAAGTTACTTGCTATTTCACATTATTCTGCATACGTTCCTTAGCACCTTTCCTCTTCTCAAAGATCTTCACCAGTGTAAGATTGCCTTACGAACAAGTCTGATCCTAGCCCCTGAGACACATCTTGGAACCCCTCCCAGCATTTTTTGGCATCACAGATCGATAACTCAAGAAAGACTGACTCCAGGGATCAGTAGGCAAGCAGTGAGAACGCTGAATACCTGGAGCTGTTTTGCAAATTTTACAGGGATTAGTAATTTGTAGTGTGGGTGCTGGTGATTAGGCAAGTTGTCTTGTACCTGAACGATTGAAGGGCATAAGGACCCTGTGTAGAGGCACATCTGTGTGCTCCAGTTGGGCTGGGGCATGACATGCGCATGAAAAACTAGTTGTTCTTGTAATTCTATACTTTGCGTCCTGGCCTCTTGCCTTGGTCTTCCTGGGTCAGTTTGACTTATTTGTGACACAGGCTTGGGGATCGCCTGTGGGCTGGGGTTTTTGCCGGGCGACGCCAAGGCAGCGTTGGATGAGGCCATAAAAGGATGGAGCAAGCTGGGCAGCCACTGCAGCGCCAGCTCTGGAAAATCGGCGTGTGAGCCCCAGCCAGCAATTCCCACTCACCAGCCAGGTGTGAGCTGAGTTTCCCTTGCTCAGCCAGTCTCTGCCTGGCACCTGGGGCAGCCACGGTTCCTTCCCAGGGCTGGATCCAGCTTGCTGCAGTGATGCTGGTACTGGGGCAGTGATGGAGGTCTCTATCCTCCTGGCATTGATACTAATCAATGTGGTTTTTCCCATGGCTTCACACCACCTGGAGCAATGCCCCAACTACCCATCCTCTCGGTGGCCATCCCCAGCCCAGCCCAGTCACCTGCAGGGTGGGCAGGGGCTGCATTAACCCCCTACCCACTTCCCGCTGTGCAAATGACTGCAGGCAGAGAGAGGTGCTGTGAAGCAAGCACCCAGACCTTTTAATGAATGAAACAAGAAACAGGGATGCGGGGGAGGGCTGGGGCAGGTCCTTGACCATCAATGGTGTCTTCTTTGTGCGGGTGACCTTGACCTTGAACGGTGATGACCATGTGACCTTGTCCTGGAAGAATAGTCACGACTCCTCCTTCTGCTTCCAGGGAGCGGCCTGGGAGGAACGGGTCAGAAAGAAGGATTACATGGAAAGGCTTGTGAACAGAATGCATGGGTCACACTTGAAGAATGAACCGAGTGCAATCTGTAAACAGAGGGAGCACTGGAAGAGAGAATGCCCTCAGAGTCAAAATAAACACTGGAGATTTAGTGGAATGTCAGGGCCTGCCCTGACATACTTTGGATGAAGATTGAGGAGGGGCGGGGGAAGATTCAAAACCCTCCCCAGCAGAGCCCCTGGTTACAGTTAGCTTGGGGACTGATAAAGTAAAATTTCTTGTAGAAACAGAAGCTACTTGTTCTGTTATAAATTCTTGTAGAGTGCAAGTTATCTATACAGAAGCGTCTATATAGAAAGCTAGCTATAACAAATCTATACCAAAATGAAGGACTAACATGACACAGAAACAGGCTCTTCTCTCTCCAGCTGAGAGAAAGCGGCTTGGCTGTTTGAGATGGCTAAATGGAAAAAATCCAGAATTGTCATAAAATGACAGCACTGATTTTTCCAATAACTGCCTCAATCAGTATCAACTATGTTGTTAAAACAAGACTGTTGGACGCTGATTTCTACTGACAAAAACCATTTCTTCAGCCCTACTCAGCCAGTAATCCAGAGCTTTCCATCCGATTCTTTAATTGTATTTGATTTTTATACGTACTTACGGTTTTCTCGAAAAACATCCTTTTTTCAGTCTTCTTTTTAATCATTTGCCAGCGTTTTAGTTGAAATAATCTTACTGCAAGCACACATCCCCTTTCTTATAGCCAGTTCAAATTAAGCCGTTTAAAAATCAGTTACCAGTTGTATTCCCCGCAACTCTCTGTGCACACTTACTTGATTATCGATCAGCTGTTGTGTAAGTCATACGTTACAGCCTAGGTTACAAGCAGCTATATATTGAATTTCTATAGCATACTTACAGTTCACAGCTTGTTCTGGCACCTGGTGAGTGGATGGTACTGTCTGTCCTCGGAGGATCTTTTGGAGAGGGGAGAAGAAAAAGAAAAAAAGCCCATTCAGCTTATCTGAAGGTAATTTTTTAACAGAAATTCTAAAGCTATCATTACTTACCAGTTGTGGGTACTGATTGTCCTTGGGAGCCCAGAAGACTTGGTAGTGCTAGTTGTTTTCGTACAGGAACTCGACAGCCCTTGTGAATAAATGCAAACAGCTGGAAAATAAGCTCTACTGAAATACTGGAGTCACTGCATATGTGGAAATCAAGCTTACCTTCTCTTCCAACAGGCTGCTGATTGACAGAGAGGAAGATTGAGGCAGTTCAGCGGCAGTCACCAAAGCAACAGGAGGGATAAGGGTCGTGAGCGGTGGTGGAGGCGGTGGCGGCTGCTGCCGCCGAATCTGCTTACGGAGCCTTTTTGTGTAGCCAGCTCCGTTTTTGAAGTTGTTCACAGCCTAGAGGCAGAGGAACATTTTGTAAAGGCAATCTGAAGCTTCAGCAGATACACCAACAAAAGCCTCCGCAGAGTAAAATTACTTGTGTATTCCTGGAAATGCTATCAATCCTAACAGCATTCAACCACAGCTATATATACACACCACATTAAACACTGATGCCAACGACTGTTAACTCAGGGTATCCGTATTTAAAATACTTCAGTGTTAACACCAAATTTGCAAGTGAGGTGATTGTGTTAAACAGAAGCGTGACCTGAATTTGCCAGATTGTCTCTAAAGAGCTGTCAGAGATAATGTGTTTGAAAAGTAAATTTAGCCTTATTCAATTTATCCTTCCTTAAGGCTAAATTAATATTACAGTATTACTGTCTTCTCTCTCAGCTCCTTACAAGCTCTTTGTACAATTGATGTAAAAGTCATCACGCTACCTGGCGTAGGCTCTGGTTGGCAACTAAAGCATCAGGAGAAACACCTGTCTGATGACACGCTGGGCATATGCATTCCTCCGACTCCAGCAATGCCGTTCTAATACCTGTGCATAATTAGTATAATCACAATACAATAGTTTTTAGCCAAACTAGGGAAAGTTGTTGGGTTCTAATCAAAACACGTATATGATTCATGGGTGAATATGGTCTTGAGTGTACAGCATGAAGCTACAAATGTTCAAGAGTGTAAAAAATTTCAAGTATGCAGCAAATAGTTACACAGTATTACCATTTCACTGCTGTAATATTTGAAGATGGAGTGTAGGCTGTGTCTTCATGATTCAACTCATCCTTTTTCCACTGTCCACTACAGCAAGAAGTCATTGACCCCAAAGTTAATGAGCAAAGCACATCTCAAAAAAAAGCATTGGTAGGTCTGAGTTCTGACGGTTTGAACCAGCTCTCCCATGGAGAAGAATGTGGATTAAATGCCTAAGTATCTGGCTGTATAATTTTGCACGATAGAAAGGGCTGTGGACAAACATTTGATATCTAATACTGTAATCACCTGCACAGTTAGGCACTCCTCTGCATGTAAAGAGGATGTAACTGGATCTGTAGAAAGAGAAACAAGTTTTCTGCCTTTTTTTTTTTTTTTTTTTTTTCCCTTTATACGAGCCGAGTCCTTTCCTAGTCAGGGTATACTTAGGTTTTAATTAGAACAGGTAACAAAGTAATTTTGTTATCTGTTGGTTGTGCTTTCTGAAGATCAGATGTGATGTTTTGAATTAACAACATGGGAATAACACTTACATTCGTCACAATAACTGCTTCCACAGCAGGGAAGAATAGCTGCATCAGTCATTATATCTTTACAAATGAGACATAACAGCTCATCCGGAATAGGACCATCAGAAGAGGAGGAGGATGGCTCCTCTGGTAAAAATGGAGGCCTTTCCCTCTTTCCTCTAGCATACGCTTCCCTGGAGGGCGTGTGGGGAAGGAAAAAGAACAAATTTAAAGATGGGTAAAGGAATACTTTCCCAAGCTTTGCATTTTATCAGAAGAAGATACTAGATAGAATTCTTCTCATTCCACATTAGCCTTCTGAACTGTAGGCATTGAGCTGAAACTACTTTGCTATAGCCATAACACCGAAAAACAAACACTCGGAGGGGGAGGAAATCTCAATCCGACAGCTATTGGTTAAATTTTTGTAAGAAGCATTTGAAACATAAACCAGAAGCAAAATGAGCTATCAAAGAGAATGTCTCCCCTGTCAACACTACTGAAATGTTTTGCAGAAATACAGATCCTTGGTGCATCACAACTCGGACCAACTTCCAGGCGCATGACAAGTATGAATGACCACCCTCTTTTCACATGAGCAAGTATCACAGATTTTAAGGTTAAAATGCAACGACTGCGCTTCCTCTCCCGTAATTATAGAGGCAGTCCAACTTGGTAGCATGTCCGCTCAGATGTTTATGCATGCTTTCTCTCGTTCGCTTTTTGGTCAGGTCAGTTCATTCCATACTTACGCATTAATAATCGGTATCGCATATTTTCCAGTGTTTGTCAGCATTGCACCCTTTGTGTTGGGATCTTTCACCTCTATCATGAAACTCCTTGGAATTCCTGTGCTCCTTCTCAGTCTGGGCACAGCCTCAACATTTTTGTCCTGTTAAGAAAAGATACGCAGGCATACCTCATCTTAAGACCTGCGCTTAAAATGACAGCTCAGTGATGACTGTAAGAAGCAAAAGCCTTTAAATCCTCTCCTTTTACCCAGCGTGAAGGTTGTTCAAGCAAAATACTTCTTTTCCTAAATGAACATGGCCAGGATGTTCCTAAGTCAGCTATTGTTCCTAAGTCAGCTTCTCAGGGAAGTGGTGGAATCACTGTCCCTGAAGTGTTCAAAAGAACACGTAGATGAGGCCCTTAGTGACACGGTTCGTGATGGATTTGGCAGTCCTGAAGTATCGGTTGGACTTGATGCACCCCCTCCAGCCTAGCTGGCTCTATGATTCTGTGAAAGGCTTAAACAGAGTTTTGATCTGAGTCGACATTCTTTGGCTTAACAGCAGGTTTCTTAAGGGTGAAATATCCCTTACCTCGTGATCCACTGGGAGAAGAGACACAAACCTGCTCCTCTCCCAAAGCACAGTTCAGAGGGAAAGCTTAAATCAGGGCTCTGGATCAGCCAATGGAGAAACATCTGTTCACCAGCTATAGATGAAGGTTGAATTCACGCCTCATGCGTATACATTTAGTGACTAGTGTTAAAGGGCATGAATACTCAGCCAGAGACTTGTGTCAGTAAACCACACAAATATTCAATAGATGGGGTCAACAGAAACATCTTGGTTTCTTACAAAATACTGAAAACATGAACTGTCATTAGAAAGTGTTAAAACAGAAACATCTCCAGTAATACTGAAATACATAAAAATATGCATGTAAATTCACAGATGAAAACATCTATGGACCTATTTTGTGTCTGTGGCTTAGAAAAAGGAAAAGATTACATTTATAATCCTGGCTTTCCCTTGAACTTTGAAGGGCTTTTCAGCATTGCCATGCAACCTCTGTATTTCACCTCAAGAGCAACAGTTCTTAATACGATTATTCCTGTATTTGTTATTTGACTGCCAAGGTCAGAAATTAAACAAGGTCAGAAAGTAACACCGGGAGTCCCCCAAATCTTACCCCATTTCTTGGGCAGTCCTTTCTATAGTGGCCAGGTTTTCCGCAGCGAAAGCAAACATATGATGGTGGAGGTGTACCCAAGGGCTTCTTCATGTGACTAGAACGGTTTGAGGAAGAAAAAGGTATGCATGTGTCTCTTTTGTTAAAACAAACATCTACACAGTTTTTCCATAATCATCGAAGAACTGATTTGACATTATCAACACTTACTTGACTGGGCCGTATTCATGGGAAGACTGTATCATCATGGCTTTTATTTTATCTTCTTCAGAAGCATTGGCTTCAGCCAGGTTGGCAGTCTGTTTGACACGGAATTATTTGACACACACATTAGAAACACGCAAGCTCACCCAGTCAAAGACAACACCACGTGCTCAATCCTGTAAAGAGCACCACTGTGCTAGCTGATGTTGCCTGAAAACAGCTGCTTCTATGAAACACAGTTGTCCTGAGAGTGCGCTGGGGAGACTCTGTGCTTGTTCACGATGCTTATGTGCCTGCTAGCCTACTTGAAAAGAGCATTCTTGAGCACTCAAAACATGAGGCTTGACATAGACTTGTGTAACCGATCCACTTTTCTTCCAAGTGGACTGAAGTGATGAGTGAAAGAAATGACATTAGCAGTAGTTTACTGGTTTTGAAGCTCCAGCCCATTTGAAGGAGAAGATAGCTACTGTGCATTTAATTGAGAAAGATTTCTGCAAGTTATATTATTTACATTTTGCAGCATTAAAAAGAACACACAATGTTAGCGGCAGGGCTGTAGTTTTTGCTTGCTGAAATTCAGCATCAGACACAGAAGCACCGAAGGGAATCTTTCTGGTCCCTCAGCAAGACACAAGGTTCTTTTCAGCAGAAATGTGACCATCGTGTCCTGTAGGCAATCCAAACTGCATTCCCCCCCCCCACTAACTTCTTCCTACTAAGGGATTTAACTACAGTGAGCACAACCTGCAGGCTTTTCCAGGGAACTGTGTCCTTTTAATGTACATATTGTAATACCACCCATGTGCAGAACTAGATCTTGAAGCCAGCTGATTTTTCTGATGTTTTTATTACACACTAGTCCATATACAAGAAAGGTCGAAGGGAGTGACTGTAAAAGATATGGACCTTCAACCTCCCAGCTTTCAGATCAGCCACGTATGTCTTCACTTCTACGTCCATTCGTTCACAAGAGCAATCAACCAGTTTCTGCATTTTATTAAATGTTTTCTTCACATACACAGTTTTTTCTTATCAGTTATATGATCCAGATGGACATCTATGAAATCATTTCCATTAATGTTTACAGGAAATTTTGCAGACATTTGACTAATTTGTTCGAACCCAAACAGTTTACAAAACATATCCAAACCCCACAAAACATTACTAGGAATAGATCAAAATTCAACTATGGCATTTAATGCACTGTAATTAAAAAAAAAAAAAAAAAAAATATTTCACAGCACACTGCCCCTGTGCTAAGCCAGTCTGAATAATGTGTTTAAGCAAGAGTTTTGAGCTGCTTTACAATTTGTTCATGCATTTCTCAAAAGATTAAATGTGCACACCACTTGGACAGTTTTTCACATTTGAGAGTAAAACTTCACATGGGTTTACAGAACCAAGGACACATGCACTGACAGCCAAAGGCACAAAGTTTAATTTCTTCAGTGAGAGAGGGAAGACGCTGACGGTGCGGAGACCTCTCGTTCTTAGAAATGAACTCCTGTCCCTCTTCTTAGGAGAAAGAACTAGCTCCCATCTTTTTCATTCAATTGGCTAGCACTACGCTTTTTCACAAAGCGCAGTCATTAGTGTCTTGCCAAAGTTACACAGTGTTGAGCCAAAAGAGCAAGCAGTTCCATCCCAAAACAGGCCATTGCAACATTTTCAAGTGGCCACATCTGCTAATACACCGTAGATACACGTTGATACGTTCCTCTAAACAATCAAGTACACAATTTACACAGTTGACACAGTCTGCATTCAAACAAATTTGATTGTGTTCTCCACTGTCTATAGGCTGGAATTTATGAAACTGTGCAGTATCAAAGAATGCTTCTATGCCTCTAATGACTAGAAATTCAAAACCAGCCGTGCCATTGTCCAAGTTCCAGAAACACTTCTACTTCAGCTGTTGCAAACTGCCCTGAAATGTCCATAACATACAGCCAATTAAATTCTTTTGTAAAAATGGTGTTAGATTCCAACACAAAATTAATGAAACCTAGGAAAAACAGTAAACAGCTTCTGAGGTACTGCTGCTTTACGTCCTGAAGATGAGTAACGCTGCAACATTATGTTGAGGCTGAGAAGGTACTCCCCTTCTGTCTTCCCAAACTGGCAAGTACTTTTTACAGCACAGTACCAAATTATACATACTTTTTAAAGTTAAAACAAATACTTTATTAAAAATTAAAGGTTTGTTCACATTACAACAGTTATCCATCTATAGACTGCAAGTAAGGCTTAAAAGTATGAAGGAAACACTTACTTTTAAGTATTTTACAACTATATATAGATATATATATATACACACACACCTTTGAAAGCTGGGCCAGAGAAACAGATGCAGAAGACTCGTCATTCATTTGTTCAGCAAAAAATAAACGCATATTCAAGTTCTATAATCGAAACATAGCAAGAGTTAACCTCTACTAGAGTCTGAAAATCTGCACTATATCCTCTGCGTGTCACTGAAGGAGGCATTTCCAACCTACTGTAATTTGTATTTGTTCAGAATAAAGTCCAAACCTATGACAGCTGAAAAGTGCCTATGTGGTTAATGAGACAAAACTAAACTAACCAATTCGCTTGAGAGGGACTTACTGCTCCAGAATATCTTAGAGCGGGGCCCTTGTGAAAAATGCTAAAGTTTATCTGAGAAGGAAGCATCACTACAGGATACTTACTTGCAGTGTAGTTTGTAAATTAATCAGTTAATGTCTCATCATTTAAACATGCATTTATACAGTTATGCTTTGATGAACATAGTAGCTGCCTGTCAAGATAAAAAGCAGCCCTGAAACATGAACTCTGCCCTTCTTCTCAATAACTGCAAAGATGCCAAACTCACCATACCCCACCAAACCCAAACACCAATCTGAACCATCAGCCATAAAAGTAACCTGCCAACTTGTCTAGAAAAAAAGAAACTGCTCACATTATTGGGGAAAAAAAAAAAAAAAAAAAAAAGGTGTTTACTATGACAGAGTAGCCCATAAAAATGGAGAAAAAATATTTCTTGTATTTTAATAGACCACAGGACATACTATCCAAATTAGTTTGGGAAGTGTGAGAATTCTTATTATTCTTCTTTCTATCAGACCAAACCCAATCTTTCATGATGATGAAAGCATGGATTTAAAGCACAGTCACGGCATTTTTTCCTCCACTGCAAACATACTCCTCCCTCCCAGCTGCCTACACAGCTTGTAGCTTGCCACAGTGAAGTCCTCAGGCCACTAGTTAGGAGTGGGCCACAGTGTGTGCAGAGAACTACTACTTAAGTGCAGTTTTTACAAAAAGCACAGAAAAGGCTGTACAAACTCACAACATTACTAACTACAGGCAGACAGATCTCGAATGTGGCACCAAGTTCAGTTGTGCACACCTGGAACCTGCAGGAACTAAAGATGATCAGGCACTATCTGCACAACACAAAGGCACACAGGACATATTCTAGCATATGCAATAGGAAATACCATGCATTACTAGGCATAAATCCCAACATTCACATCAGAACTGTGCAAATTGATGGCGTGACTCAGTTTTCACTGTGATGAATCAGTACATTTGAATTACAATCTGTACTATGTTTTACTGGAGGACAGATGAACTTAATGTTTGGAAAATTAACACAAAGCTACATTGTTTAGAATTCAGTGCAGTGTGTAGAAAAAAGGGTGAGGGTGGGTTTTTACATACTGCTTCTGATGTTCTGCTCGCTGGCTCGGTTTGACTTCTAGGAGGAGACAGAAAGGTGATCAGAACTTAAAGCACTTGTACCCAACAGAAAGCACCAAAAATCATTTCTAAAACCCAAACATCAAAACATTATGTTCTGAGAGTCTAGTGAATGTGGAAATTTATTTGTATACACAAACTGTTATCTCTTGGTCACTCAGTGCAACTAAAAAAACCTCCAAAATCCCATTTCTACTTTGTCATGAAGTCAGACCCACAGAACACAACAGTGCAAGAGAAAGTCCTCAGATATTTTCTCTGCCACACAAGTATCAAATATGTCAAGTCGGTACTACAGTTTTGTGTTCTTAAATAATCAACCCTCAAACTATGAATGTAACTTCAGGCAATCTGTACATCCCTAGTATTACAAACGGGTGTCACATACAGTGCTTTAGTTTCTACGGCGGAACAGTGATAGTCCCAACACTTCAAAGGGCAAGTTTACTTCAGTGAAAAAAAATCAGTCATCTGACAAAGAAATAACAAAACTGTCAGCAGCTTATCCTTTAGAACAGGGTTTCTTTGTGGAAGCCCAAGCACTGTGTTCAGGTGTCTACCGGACTTAGCCGTCAAAGTGCCAAAGTACTAGACATGTTACATACGCTTTATTGACTAAAAATAGTAGTAGAAATATCACCTGAAAGAAGCTGCTCCTGGGATTTTGCGTGACTGAGGAGCCCTGTGACAAAAAAACCAAAAGAAGTCTTAATTGCCAGAATTTGCTTTACGATAATGCTGCAGTATTTTAAGAAATACTTATTCCATCTGAAAGCTTGCTGCGATTCCACCTACTCACTGACCTGCATCTGTCTATCATGAGTCAGAGATGCAACCCTGGTACAGTTAACAAACAATTCACACATCATCCAAAGTGTCCCAGGAGCAGAGGCTGCTCTGGAATTTAGGTACAAACAGTGAGGCTGCTGTTTACATCCACCTACTTCCTGAAGGTAAGTAAGTACTTTAGATTACAACACAATGGTTGTTTCATCCATTTACCTTGAAGAACAGACTACAAGGCAAGTAATGCAGCCTCTCCACCATTCCATCATACATTCAACCTGCCCCAACATTAAGCACTCTGTCAGCTGTCTCTGCACTGTTTCCAGCTGAAGGAACAGAAAGCTGATCTGCCCGATACATTTTCAATGCTAGAAGAGCAGTGCCATTCTTTCCTTATCCCCACATACAGGTACGTATTTGATCTTTGGTGCTAGCAGCATCTATCCTCTCATTTTATGGCAGCATTACAATACAAGGAAAGGGTGCCATCCACACGCCTATCAGCTCAGGGTAAAAACAGCCTTAGGAGGATAGCTACCAACTTCTGGTAATGTGCTAAGCTGCTTACTGAGTTCCAGGTTTGGAAAGGATTAACTATTCCTTCATTGGACTTGCCCAAGAGGCAATACACTTTATGATACTGTTCTTTTTAAACAGATACTGGCTTTGGGAAACTAATAGGAATCGCTTTTGAATGGAACTTCTTGTTTTGCATGGTTTGCCAGCTGGCAAGCATCGGTCTTTCCTGCATGGCTAGTATGCAAACCCCACGCATTTGGGGCATAAGAATACCTGACGTATCCTGTCCCTCTCCCCCAAATGCAAGAAAAGGTCAAACACTAAGAACCAGACTCTTCTGAGACAGGAGCAAATTTTAAGTTTACACCACACTGCTGAACTGTCTTTGCTAGAAAAGCCATAAAAGCAAACACATATAACAAGGAATCTCTCCACGCAGACAAAACAGGATCTACGACTTGGCTCTCAGAAAAATTAACCCCAAGAACAAACCCTATAGAATCATTTTAAAAGTTTCCATTGTTGGAGTTTGAACCCCATACCCCAGCCGGCCTGAAAACATAAGTCTGTTTCGGGACCGATACATGAAAATCTACCTAGTGACAACAAAAATTAACGGAAGCTTTAACTAGATACAATCCGAATGCCTCACATGCATTGAAACAGTTCACACACTGAAACCAACAGCAGAGAATGCAAGGCTGTGTGGACACTTACGTAACATCTGTTTTGCGCGTAGCTTTAACTCCTCCAGCAGGGATTCTTTTAACAATTACCAAAGAGTTTTTAGGAATCAGGGCATCTTCTGTGTATTCTGAAACCAACAGAAATACAGAAAAAGACATTCAAAGGGACATGTATTAATACATAATTAACTACACGGCACTTCAGAGAAGGCCTTTACAGATACAGAAGCCAAGTTTTAGATGTAACATCGTGCTTTCGCTGTCTGAACACACTAACAGTACCTTTCAAGACATTTTCAGGTTTGAGAACCAAACACCAGCAGCTAAATCTTTTTCCTTTTTTAAAAACAGTTTGAACGCCAACAGCAAAATGGTCTCGGAGGTCACTACAGGACAGCTGCTAATACAGGGGGTGCTTTCCTGAACTAACTGAAGGTGCTTTTGCTTCTCTTCGGCTACAAAACCCATAGATCTCTGGAGAAAAACAAACCACCACAGTCTCACCTGCATAAACCAGGTTCTAAAGTCTGACTAGCTTGCTCTGAAACAAGCCAGGCATTAGTGAAGGCATGAAAACTCAGATCCACTGCTTTCGCCACTGTTAACTGAGTCACTTCTGCTGCTGGTGCTCCAGAGTGAAAGAATGCAGAAGAGAGCCTGCCACCTTTGTCTATTTCTTGGAGCTTAATCCGTCCAAAGCCACACTTCTCATCTGCTCAGTGCTTTACATTTGCTTGATCAAGTCCGACACTAAGACTAGATCCAGCCACACCTAGGCTCCACCAGGAGTTTAGAAAGCCAGGGGGTCCACTCTGAACTTTGTGTCTCAGTGGGAAGGTCTCCTTTTTTTTTCATCTTTGGTTTCTATGCAAATCATTTTAGCTTGATTCTACCTTGATTTTCTTTTTCAACATTCCATTGGACATAAACCATTGACCAAGCCTGAGACTAAGGCTAGACCTAGCTTCACCTAGGCTCCCCTCAGGGGTTTAGAAAGCTGGGGGCTCTGTTCTGGACATTGTGACTCAGTGTGCACATCTGACAAACTGGTGTAGCTGGCAGGACGCTAAATCAGATTTCATGGCACCACCCCACTTAATCCCCGGCACCGCTTACCCTCTTGGTGCTCCTGCCACCTGGCGGGATGGGCCCCAGGCTCACTCATGCTATGTGGGGATGAGCCATAAAAGGCAGAATGCGGCTGCCGCTGGCTGCGGCCGTCATGGGGTGGTCTGCAACGTCGCCAGCCAGGACATCCCCAAAGCCCTGCACATGCTGCGCACACGTACCTTCTTTGGTCTGGGCATTGCTGATCTGCAGATCACAGTTGGCTGCCTTCAGCTTCTCCTTGCGCATGATCTTGCACTTGAGGTCGCAAAGGGAGATGTTGAGGCCACCGAAGGTGACCGTGTCATAGTTCAGCTTGGAGAAGAACTTGTAGTGGATGCAAGACATGGTCGGGGCCAGGCAGTGCCTGCTCCACTACTGTGTCTAGCTCGGCAAATGACAGAGAGAGGCCTTGCAGCCTCTACGAAGGTGAGGGCTCGCGGCAAAGCCCACCGAGGAGGCTGGGGTGAGCAGCACGGGCCGAGTTTGTGCTGGCCAATGGCGTTTGGAGGTTGCAGCACTCTGCCACAGCCAGGCCCTGACACATCAGGCAGCCTCGGCTGACAGAGCCTCAGGCCTCCATCGTGGCGTAGCGAGGCCCTGGCTTTGCCACCTTAACAGCTCCAGGCTACGGCCCTCAGCAAGTGAGCAAGTGAGCCGTGCCGTTATGTCGGCACCTGCCCCAGTCCTCCTCAAAGCCCAGGGGAGGAGAGTTCCCCAGAGCCCTAGCTTGGCCTCAGTGTCCTCTCCCGCGTGCAGCACGCTGAGGCCTGACCAGCCTCTACGGCGACTCAAGCACCTCTGCCCCAGCCTTCGCCAGGTGCGACAACACAGCGCACCCAGGCAACCCAGCGCATTGTGACAAAAGGCTCGTGTCACGTGCAGCTCCAAGCACCCCCAAGGGGAGGGGGACCTGTCACACCTGGGCCTGTCACCGCCCTGAGCTGCCCGTGTCCCTGCTGTCACCCCAGCCTGACCTCACACAGTGACCATCCTGTCAACCCCAGGCTGTCACTACAGTGAAACACCCTGCGGCGGACGCAGCCCCTCTGCGGTGCTCAGCTGCCCGTGCCACAGAGCCAGCAAAGGGAGGGGACATAACGAGGTGTTTTGAGTGCAGCTTCAAGAATCACAGACTTCAGCCAAAGCAGCCAATGACCATTTATGTTTATTGCCATCAACCAACGGACTTCCCCAGTGTCACACATCCATAGTTGCTTGAACTCTGGAGAAAAGGACTAAAAAGTAACAAACCTACCACCAGCACTGGGAGAGGCCGGGCACTCACCACAGCTCCCGCTCTCCGTCCTGCCAGGGAAACTCTTCAGCCCAGGCCCTTCTTTCTCTGCCTCTCTGCGCTCTCCCCTTTCCTCCTGGGCAGGCCCAGGGCCAGCTGCAGGGCGCAGGCCGGGCTGGGGCAGCTCGGGGGGCTCTGGCAGTCGCGGTGCCCGGTGCCCGTGCCCACAGCGGGGCTGTCTCCATCTCCCCAGGGGCTCGCTCGCCTCAGCGCTGGCCCCGGCCCTCCCCCGAGCTGGGCCGCAGCCCCAGCAGAAGCTGCAACACCCAACACCAGCATGGCCGCCGGCAGCCGCTGCCCTAGCACTACAGCTCCCAGCATGCCCCGGGGCGCTCCTCCTGCTGCCAGGCCCTGCTGGGCCACCGTCCCCTGGGCATAGGCCAGAGGGGGCGGGAAGAGCGCGTGGGAAAGGTCGGGGGCAGTGAGCCCGGGGAGGGGAAGGGCCGGAGCGAGCCGGAGAGGCTGCGGAGCAGCAGCGGTGTGGGGCGCGCTGAGGAGGCGGAGGGGGAGAGAGCAGCGGTGGCAGGGTCCAAGAGCCAAAAGGGCGGCGAGCAGGAGGGAGCCCAGAGGGAAGCACGGCCTGGCGAGGGGGGAATGCAGGGGGAACCACCGGCATGGTTATATGAGGTGCTTTATTGCAGCGCTGGGAAACCAGGGCTACGCACCCAAATCTGGTTCCAACCTCCTCACATTGATACAGGGTTAACAAATGTACAAGGGAACAATACAGGCACGCTGGCGGAGCGCAGACTCCCCTGTCGTCCAGCGCTGTTTTTGCTCATATTCTACTTGCTATAATTAATAAAATTTTAATTGGATTATGATCCGTTGTGGTCTCAATTTGTAACAGTTAGAAGAACCCCTTGCTTAAACAAAAGTATTGTCTGTTGTAAACACCTATCATGCTTACTAAGCAGAACAAGGCACAGACTACTGATAAGGGGAGGAGACAGAGGCCTGGTTCTACTGATAAGCAACTATTGACAAGGAAATGCGAATGTTTGGGTCTATTGATAAGGGGGAGAAGCTGATGATTTATGGATTTGTATCAGATCTCCAAACATATCCCTTGCCTAGCACTGCCCTTTCTTCCTTCGACTTCCTGCAAACCCTGGGCCAAGGGGGTCTTCTCCTGACAGCTCTCATGGTGTGGAGCCCTGCAGGCTGGGATCGCATCCCAGGCACCATGGCTCTGATCTCTCCAGCCAGAAGCAGATCTCACCACATGTGTCTTGACTAGAACTGTAGTGTTGCCCTGCACCTCTCTCTGCACGCAAGGCTGCAGAGCTTTCTATTCAGTTCCTCAGCTCTGGGGAGCAGATCCAATGCACAACGGTGGGATCCAGGAAAGCCTCTGAGGCACAGAGGCTCCCAAGATTGATGTCCAGCAAAAGCCTCCTCCAGGATCACAAGCAGCAGTGCCGGCCAGCCAGGCTGTTACCAGCAGTGCTTCCATCTGATCAGTAAAGACCTCTATGCAAAGCACTGTGTCTGACACTGTGGGTCTTTCCTTGGTGGCTGTGACATACGCACTCAGCGGTGGGTGAGCTTTGGTGGGGCAGGGCAAGGCCACTGCAGGACAGAGGAGTTTCAGTCCTACTGAAGGGCAGCCCTGTCCCAAGACTTCGCTATAGCAGCTCGGCTGCAGCCCTGCTCTTGGTGGTCCCTGCCCCTTCTGGTCTCTGGCAGTGTGCCCTGCCATGGCTGCACAGCTCTGCTGTGGAGGGTGGAGAGGAGAGGAGGGAAGAGGAGAAGGAAGCACAGTGGTGGGCACCCAGGGCAACACAGCTGCCAGGGCAGCACCCGCAGGCTTGTAGTGCCAGGGCCCTGTACCTGGAGGCCAGCTGTGTCAGAGGTGCCCCGAGCAGGGACAATGAAACCCTAGGCAGGAAGCGTGCCTGGGCAGAGGGAAGCTATGGGAGACAGCTTTTCGGTTGGGTAGCTTGGCTCTGCCAAAGCTCTGCTCAGGTTCCTGAGCTTTTTGTTCAACACTTGCTGGTTAGAACGGCAGGGGGGAGCTGAAGGGCCATAGGGACACTTCTGAAAGTCCTCTCCAGACATGGGAGGGGACATAATGCCTGCCCCTGGGGGCCTGAGAGCGGGCTGTGCAGGAGGAGGGAAGGAAGCCTGAAATTGCTGGCTCTTGGGCACCCACAGCCTGCCCAGGCTCTGTGAGCTGCTGGCAGTGATGCTTCCCGAGCCCAGGCAGGTTGAACACATGACAAAGGTGCAGTCTGTTAATCCTCTGTGCGCCATTTGTTCCCGAAAAGCCCTGATCTTGTGGGTCTCTGACTTGGGCTACATAGAAGATACTCTAACGGCACGGCTTCCTTGAGGACAGTGTCCAGACAGAGCTCTCCCCTCCCTTCTGCAAAATGCAGAGAAACAGCATCACACCACTGCTGCAAGTCCTTGGGACAGGCAGAACTGATTAAATCAACTCCAGGTGGGGAAAGTCACAGAGGGAGGAAAAACCTTCCTGGGGCAGGATTGCAACTGCACAAGTCACAGCTTCCTCTCCCCTGTGAGAGGAGCAGCTACATTTCATTTTCTTTCTTTTCTCCTCTCTTAAAGGACACAGAAGTCCTTCCAGCTGCTATGTCTCGAACTGAGGCACCAACAGAGGCACCTTCCAAGGAAAGGCCCTGTGCTGAAGCACCCTCAGGAAGGATGAAGTGTGTGTGAAAGGGGGGCTCAGAGCATAAATGC